>NW_025533692.1:0-300000 GCF_020615455.1 Coregonus clupeaformis
CTTATTGTTATAGAGGGACAGTAGAGACAGTCAGCTACCTACCTACCACACCTCCCCTTATTGTTATAAAGGGACAGTAGAGACAGTCAGCTACCTACCTACCACACCTCCTTATTGTTATAGAGGGACAGTAGAGACAGTCAGCTACCTACCTACCACACCTCCTTATTGTTATAGAGGGACAGTAGAGACAGTCAGCTACCTACCTACCACACCTCCTTATTGTTATAGAGGGACAGTAGAGACAGTCAGCTACCTACCTACCCACACCTCCTTATTGTTATAGAGGGACAGTAAAGACAGTCAGCTTACCTACCACACCTCCTTATTGTTATAGAGGGACAGTAGAGACAGTCAGCTACCTACCTACCATACCTCCTTATGGTTATAGAGGGACAGTAGAGACAGTCAGCTACCTACCTACCACACCTCCTTATTTTTATAGAGGGACAGTAGAGACAGTCAGCTACCTACCTACCACACCTCCTTATTGTTATAGAGGGACAGTAGAGAACAGTCAGCTACCTACCTACCACACCTCCTTATTGTTATAGAGAGGGACAGTGAGACAGTCAGCTACCTACCTACCACACCTCCTTATTATAGAGGGACAGTAGAGACAGTCAGCTACCTACCTACCACACCTCCTTATGGTTATAGAGGGACAGTAGAGACAGTCAGCTACCTACCTACCACACCTCCTTATTGTTATAGAGGGACAGTAGAGACAGTCAGCTACCTACCTACCACACCTCCCTTATTGTTATAGAGGGACAGTAGAGACAGTCAGCTACCTACCTACCACACCTCCTTATTGTTATAGAGGGACAGTAGAGACAGTCAGCTACCTACCTACCACACCTCCTTATTGTTATAGAGGGACAGTAGAGACAGTCAGCTACCTACCTACCACACCTCCTTATTGTTATAGAGGGACAGTAGAGACAGTCAGCTACCTACCTACCACACCTCCTTATTGTTATAGAGGGACAGTAGAGACAGTCAGCTACCTACCTACCACACCTCCTTATTGTTATAGAGGGACAGTAGAGACAGTCAGCTACCTACCTACCACACCTCCTTATTGTTATAGAGGGACAGTAGAGACAGTCAGCTCTACCTACCACACCTCCTTATTGTTATAGAGGGACAGTAGAGACAGTCAGCTACCTACCTACCACACCTCCTTATTGTTATAGAGGGACAGTAGAGACAGTCAGCTACCTACCTACCACACCTCCTTATTGTTATAGAGGGACAGTAGAGACAGTCAGCTACCTACCTACCACACCTCCTTATGGTTATAGAGGGACAGTAGAGACAGTCAGCTACCTACCTACCACACCTCCTTATTGTTATAGAGGGACAGTAGAGACAGTCAGCTACCTACCTACCACACCTCCTTATGGTTATAGAGGGACAGTAGAGACAGTCAGCTACCTACCTACCACACCTCCTTATTGTTATAGAGGGACAGTAGAGACAGTCAGCTACCTACCTACCACACCTCCTTATTGTTATAGAGGGACAGTAGAGACAGTCAGCTACCTACCTACCACACCTCCTTATTGTTATAGAGGACAGTAGAGACAGTCAGCTACCTACCTACCACACCTCCTTATTGTTATAGAGGGACAGTAGAGACAGTCAGCTACCTACCTACCACACCTCCTTATGGTTATGAGGGACAGTAGAGACAGTCAGCTACCTACCTACCACACCTCCTTATTGTTATAGAGGGACAGTAGAGACAGTCAGCTACCTACCTACCACACCTCCTTATTGTTATAGAGGGACAGTAGAGACAGTCAGCTACCTACCTACCACACCTCCTTATTGTTATAGAGGGACAGTAGAGACAGTCAGCTACCTACCTACCACACCTCCTTATTGTTATAGAGGGACAGTAGAGACAGTCAGCTACCTACCTACCACACCTCCTTATTGTTATAGAGGGACAGTAGAGACAGTCAGCTACCTACCTACCACACCTCCTTATTGTTATAGAGGGACAGTAGAGACAGTCAGCTACCTACCTACCACACCTCCTTATTGTTATAGAGGGACAGTAGAGACAGTCAGCTACCTACCTACCACACCTCCTTATTGTTATAGAGGGACAGTAGAGACAGTCAGCTACCTACCTACCACACCTCCTTATTGTTATAGAGGGACAGTAGAGACAGTCAGCTACCTACCTACCACACCTCCTTATTGTTATAGAGGGACAGTAGAGACAGTCAGCTACCTACCTACCACACCTCCTTATTGTTATAGAGGGACAGTAGAGACAGTCAGCTACCTACCACCACACCTCCTTATTGTTATAGAGGGACAGTAGAGACAGTCAGCTACCTACCTACCACACCTCCTTATTGTTATAGAGGGACAGTAGAGACAGTCAGCTACCTACCTACCACACCTCCTTATTGTTATAGAGGGACAGTAGAGACAGTCAGCTACCTACCTACCACACCTCCTTATTGTTATAGAGGGACAGTAGAGACAGTCAGCTACCTACCTACCACACCTCCTTATTGTTATAGAGGGACAGTAGAGACAGTCAGCTACCTACCTACCACACCTCCTTATTGTTATAGAGGGACAGTAGAGACAGTCAGCTACCTACCTACCACACCTCCTTATTGTTATAGAGGGACAGTAGAGACAGTCAGCTACCTACCTACCACACCTCCTTATGGTTATAGAGGGACAGTAGAGACAGTCAGCTACCTACCTACCACACCTCCTTATTGTTATAGAGGGACAGTAGAGACAGTCAGCTACCTACCTACCACACCTCCTTATTGTTATAGAGGGACAGTAGAGACAGTCAGCTACCTACCTACCACACCTCCTTATTGTTATAGAGGGACAGTAGAGACAGTCAGCTACCTACCTACCACACCTCCTTATGGTGATATAGGGACAGTAGAGACAGTCAGCTACCTACCTACCACACCTCCTTATTGTTATAGAGGGACAGTAGAGACAGTCAGCTACCTACCTACCACACCTCCTTATTGTTATAGAGGGACAGTAGAGACAGTCAGCTACCTACCTACCATACCTCCTTATGGTTATAGAGGGACAGTAGATACAGTCAGCTACCTACCTATCACACCTCCTTATTGTTATAGAGGGACAGTAGAGACAGTCAGCTACCTACCTACCACACCTCCTTATTGTTATAGAGGGACAGTAGAGACAGTCAGCTACCTACCTACCACACCTCCTTATTGTTATAGAGGGACAGTAGAGACAGTCAGCTACCTACCTACCACACCTCCTTATTGTTATAGAGGGACAGTAGAGACAGTCAGCTACCTACCACACCTCCTTATTGTTATAGAGGGACAGTAGAGACAGTCAGCTACCTACCTACCACACCTCCTTATTGTTATAGAGGGACAGTAGAGACAGTCAATGCTCTGCGTTGCGTCGCGCTTAAGAACAGCCCTTAGCTGTGGTATATTGGCCATATACCACACCCCCTAAGGCCTTATTGCTTAAATATACCCCTCTATATAGCCTTCCATATACCCCTCAGAATACCCCTCTATATACCCTTCCATATACCCCTCATAATACCCCTCTATATACCCTTCCATATACCCCTCAGAATACCCCTCAGAATACCCCACTATATAGCCTTCCATATACCCCTCAGAATACCCCACTATATAGCCTTCCATATACCCCTCAGAATACCCCTCAGAATACCCCACTATATACCCTTCCATATACCCCTCAGAATACCCCACTATATAGCCTTCCATATACCCCTCAGAATACCCCACTATATACCCTTCCATATACCCCTCAGAATACCCCTCAGAACCCCTCAGAATACCCCACTATATACCCTTCCATATACCCCTCAGAATACCCCACTATATAGCCTTCCATATACCCCTCAGAATACCCCACTATATACCCTTCCATATACCCCTCAGAATACCCCTCAGAATACCCCACTATATACCCTTCCATATACCCCTCAGAATACCCCACTATATAGCCTTCCATATACCCCTCTATATACCCTTCCATATACCCCACTATATAGCCTTCCATATACCCCTCTATATACCCTTCCATATACCCCTCAGAATACCCCACTATATAGCCTTCCATATACCCCTCTATATACCCTTCCATATACCCCTCAGAATACCCCACTATATAGCCTTCCATATACCCCTCAGAATACCCCTCAGAATACCCCACTATATACCCTTCCATATACCCCTCAGAATACCCCACTATATAGCCTTCCATATACCCCTCTATATACCCTTCCATATACCCCTCAGAATACCCCACTATATACCCTTCCATATACCCCTCAGAATACCCCACTATATAGCCTTCCATATACCCCTCAGAATACCCCACTATATACCCTTCCATATACCCTTCAGAATACCCAACTATATACCCCTCTGGAGAGGCATAATAAGTCATGGCAAACTGTGTAGAATTGCAGGAAACAGGTTTTAAATGTCCCCCCAGTCCCCTGTGTACTGTTCGTGCCCCCCCCCAATATCTTCACCACAACTTCGCCCTTGAATCAATGTATTTATTGCCCACTACAAGATGAGTTAACACACAGATGTTGTTGCAGGTGAGTAGATAGATGTGGTCACATAGCAGTGTAATATTCACCATTCCATAACACGAGGACAGGTGGATCTCATTCAGGTATAGGGTTGGGGTCAATTCCATTTCAATTCAGTCAATTCTAGAAGTAAACTGAAATTCACATTCCAATTTTCCTCAATGATTCTATTATCTATGATAAAAAAAATGTGAATTTCAGTCTACTTCCTGAATTGACTGAATTGAAAATGGAATTGACGCCAAGCCTTTTCAGGTAACAACAGTGCAACAAGTTGACACCACATATAACATTAAGAACCCAACTCAATATGGTTCTCAGCAAAACAAAACTAAGATCTAATAAATGCACATGTTAAAAGTGATTATCGCTTAATAAAGAGTGCTTCTCAAATGCCACCCCATTCCCTATGTAGTGCACTACTGTTGACTAAGGTCCTATGTAGTGCACTACTGTTGACTAAGGCCCTATGTAGTGCACTACTGTTGACTAAGGTCCTATGTAGTGCACTACTGTTGACTAAGGTCCTATGTAGTGCACTACTGTTGACTAAGGCCCTATGTAGTGCACTACTGTTGACTAAGGTCCTATGTAGTGCACTACTGTTGACTAAGGTCCTATGTAGTGCACTACTGTTGACTAAGGCCCTATGTAGTGCACTACTGTTGACTAAGGTCCTATGTAGTGCACTACTGTTGACTAAGGTCCTATGTAGTGCACTACTGTTGACTAAGGTCTATGTAGTGCACTACTGTTGACTAAGGTCCTATGTAGTGCACTACTGTTGACTAAGGCCCTATGTAGTGCACTACTGTTGACTAAGGTCCTATGTAGTGCACTACTGTTGACTAAGGTCCTATGTAGTGCACTACTGTTGACTAAGGCCCTATGTAGTGCACTACTGTTGACTAAGGTCCTATGTAGTGCACTACTGTTGACTAAGGTCCTATGTAGTGCACTACTGTTGACTAAGGTCCTATGTAGTGCACTACTGTTGACTAAGGTCCTATGTAGTGCACTACTGTTGACTAAGGTCCTATGTAGTGCACTACTGTTGACTAAGGTCCTATGTAGTGCACTACTGTTGACTAAGGCCCTATGTAGTGCACTACTGTTGACTAAGGTCCTATGTAGTGCACTACTGTTGACTAAGGTCCTATGTAGTGCACTACTGTTGACTAAGGTCCTATGTAGTGCACTACTGTTGACTAAGGTCCTATGTAGTGCACTACTGTTGACTAAGGTCCTATGTAGTGCACTACTGTTGACTAAGGTCCTATGTAGTGCACTACTGTTGACTAAGGCCCTATGTAGTGCACTACTGTTGACTAAGGTCCTATGGGCCCTGGTCAAAGAGAGTCCACTGTGTAGGGAATAGGGTGGCATTTGAGACGAACCCACAGACTACCTCTGAAAAAAACAAAACAATTTAAGGATCCCAGATTAAGACTGAGAAGATTTAAATACGATTTAGAGCTATTCAGTAACTCTCCATGAATGATGAGATTTGGATATGAAATGTTAGCGCCAAAGGTTTGATGATACTAGATGGTATCCTAGGATTAGATCATCCAAATCCCTAACCCAGCGCACACCTCTATAACACTGAAGCTGCACATTCACCTGAATTCATTACGATATACAGCTAACCGCCAGAATAAAGGAAACGCCAACATACAGTGTCTTAACAGGGCGTTGGGCCACCACCAGCCAGAACGGCTTCAGTGCACCTCGGCATAGATTCTAGAAGAGTCTGGAACTCTATTGGAGGGATGCGACACCATTTTCCCACGAGAAATACGTACATTTTGAGGGGGAGGTGGAGGGTGGGGAGGTGGAGGGGCGCAGGGTGGGGAGGTGGAGGGGTGGGGAGGTGGGGAGGTGCAGGGTGGGGAGGTGCAGGGTGGGGAGGTGGGGGTGGAGGGTGGGGAGGTGGAGGGTGGGGAGGTGGAGGTGGAGGTGAGGGGTGGGGAGGTGGAGGGGTGGAGGGTGGGGAGGTGGGGGTGGGGGTGGAGGTGGGGTGGGAGGTGGAGGGTGGAGGGGTGGGAGGTGGAGGGGGTGGGGAGGTGGAGGGGTGGAGGGTGGGGAGGTGGAGGGGTGGGGAGGTGGAGGGGTGATGGCGGGGTGCAGGGTGGGGGTCAGTTCAGTTAATTCAGATATTGTCTGTTGTTTTGTGTGACCTGGCCACGCCCCTGGTGTGTGTAGATGAGACCTGGCCACGCCCCTGGTGTGTGTAGATGAGACCTGGCCACGCCCCTGGTGTGTGTAGATGAGACCTGGCCACACCCCTGGTGTGTAGACATGACCTGGCCACGCCCCTGGTGTGTAGATGTGACCTGGCCACGCCCCTGGTGTGTAGATGTGTGAAGAGCTAGCTAAGGAGGTCGGGGTGCAGGCCGATCCTCTCCAACACGTCTTCAGGCATACAGAGAACAGGATTAACGTCCTTTATCTGGCCCTCTCCCAGGAGAGACAGACCTGCTACTCCAAACAGAGTATGGAATGGGTCCACCTGGAGAAGGAGCGAGAGGAGAGCGCGGGTGAGGACAGAAACATGAACCTACCTAGCTCAAATCTAGCCATTAGCACTGGGAGCTAACATGAGTCTCCAGGTGTCAGACAAGGTTTAAACATCATGTGAGCGTAGCCCCCCCCCTTCCTACCTGCTAACCCAACCCCCCTCCTACGTGCTAAAACCCCACACCACTTACCACCTGCCACACCCCCCTTTCTACATCCTGTTACACCCCCCACTTCCTACCTTCTACATCCTGTTACACCCCCCCTTCCTACCTGCTACATCCTGTTACACCCCCCCTTCCTACCTGCTACATCCTGTTACACTCCCCTTCCTACCTGCTACATCCTGTTACACCCCCCTTCCTACCTGCTACATCCTGTTACACCCCCCTTCCTACCTGCTACATCCTGTTACACCCCCCTTCCTACCTGCTACATCCTGTTACACCCCCCTTCCTACCTGCTACATCCTGTTACACCCCCCTTCCTACCTGCTACATCCTGGGTTCTGGGTTAACCGAGACGATGATGATGATGATATTATGATCTCACCATGTCTCCTGGTCGGTCAGCGAAGCCCCCTGTCTCCTCATCCTGACAGGCCAAAATAAAGGACCTCAGCTTGGACTTGTCTATCCAGTGGATCCTACCAATGATCTTCAGGGAGGCCAGCACCCACCACGAGTAACATACATCAGGCAGCTAGCCGAGGGAGGAGGGGACAATGAGACCAGCAATGAGGGTAGGGAATCTAGAAGTATGTTTCACCACACTGAACTTCTGTCAATAAGCTAGAGGCCTTGTGTTGAATCCCAAATGCACAGAATTAAATAGAACAGTGAATATATATGATATTAATGACCAAATCAACCCCAAGCCCCTACTTTCTCAGGGCGTCCGTTCAGACCTCCTGAGGGAAGCTGTCTCTCACAGAGCCACCAGCCCAGCAGGTCGGCATTCACCTGGTGTAACTGCCCTGTTATAGACAGGAACCCTGTACAACAGTAGATCTACGAGGGGAGGGGAGAAGAAAAGAAGAAAAGAAATGCCATTTAGCAGACGCTTTTATCCAAAGAGACTTACAGTCATGTGTGCATACATTTTTCGTATGGGTGGTCCCGGGGATCGAACCCACTACCCTGGCGTTACAAGCGCCATACTCTACCAATTGAGCTACAGAGGACCACAGAAGAGAGGAGAGAAGAGGGAAGAGGCGAGAAGAGAGGAGAGATGAGGGGAAAAGAGAGGAGAGGAGAGGAGAGGAGAGGAGAGGAGAGGAGAGGAGAGGAGAGGAGAGGAGAGGGGGGAGAGGAGAGGAGAGGAGAGGAGAGGAGAGGAGAGAGGAGAGGAGAGGAGGAGGAGAGAGGAGAGAGAGAGGAGAGGAGGGAGAGGAGGAGAGATGAGGGGAAAGAGAGGGAGAGGAGAGGAGAGGGGAAAAGAGAGGAGAGGAGAGGAGAGGAGGAGAGATGAGGGGAAAAGAGAGGAGAGGAGAGGAGAGGAGAGAGATGAGGGGAGAGGAGAGGAGAGGAGAGGAGAGGAGAGGAGAGGAGAGGAGAGGAGAGGAGAGGAGAGGAGAGGAGAGGAGAGGAGAGGAGAGGAGAGGAGAGGAGAGAAGAGATGAGGAGAGAAGAGAAGAGAGGGGAGAAGAGAGGAGGAGAGAGAAGAGGAGGGAGGAGAGAAGAGAGGAGGAGAGAGAAGGAAAGAGAGGATGAGAGAGAGGAGAGTAGCAGCCAAGGAAAATATGGGAGGGAGGAAATAAATGAAATTATGGAACAATGGCTCAAATAGATTTTTCTAAATGCATGACAGTAACACAGTAGCAGAACCAATAGCTGAACCCTGCATACCTGTCCAGCATGAGACTCTGATCCTGGTCTGCAGCCAAACCCGCCATCAAAGTTCATACAGGACAGAACAAACTCTACAGCTTTGTCCATGTTGATGGCATCCAACTTACCCTGCAGACACACAGACCAAACAACATGTTGGTCAAACTGTTAACTACTGTTGTATACAAACTAATGATACATAGCACTGTACAGAACAACATGTTGGTCAAACTGTTAACCACTAGAAGTGGCGCCGGAGAAGATGGCTGCCGTTTTACAGCCCTCTAACCAATTGTACTATTATGTGTGTTTTTTCGCGTTATTTGTAATTTATTTTGTACATAATGTTTCTGTCACCGTCTCTTATAACCAAAAAGAGCTTCTGGATATCAGGACAGCGATTACTCACCTTGTTTTGGACTAAGATTTTTTCTTCAACGAGTCAGACGCGAAGGATATCCTACAGACACCCGACAAGGCCCAAACCCCCATCATTCGCAGGAGAAAGAGACAGAGATATCGTGGACGTAGGTCGGGGTGCCTTGTAAGGATCCGACGGCGAGCGAGTAAACTGCCTCTTCCATCAATCCTATTAGCCAACGTTCAATCATTTGCAAATAAATTAGATGATTTAAGATTACGGTTATCCTACCAACGGGACATTAAAAACTGTAATCTCTTATGTTTCACAGAGTCGTGTCTGAAAGACGACATGGATAACATACAGCTGGCGGGATATACGCTACATCGGCAGGATAGAACGTCTGACTCCGGTAAGACAAGGGGTGGCGGTCTGTATATATTTGTAAACAACAGCTGGTGCATAAAATCTAATACTAAGGAAGTCTCGAGGTTTTGCTCGCCTTAGGTAGAGTATCTCATGATAAGCTGTAGACCACACTATTTACCAAGAGAGTTATCTATATTTTTCATAGCTGTCTATTTACCACCACAAACCGATGCTGGCACTAAGATTGCGCTCAACGAGCTGTATAAGGCCATAAGCAGACAGGAAAACGCTCATCCAGAGGCGGCACTCCTAGTGGCCGAGGACTTTCATGCAGGGAAACTTAAATCCGTTCTACCTAATTTCTACCAGCATGTTAAATGTGCAACCAGAGGGAAAAAAACTCTAGACCACCTTTACTCCACACACAGAGACGCATACAAAGCTCTCCCTCGCCCTCCATTTGGCAAATCTGACCATAACTCTATCCTCCTGATTCCTGCTTATAAGCAAAAACTAAAGCAGGAAGCACCAGTGACTCGGTTAATAAGGAAGTGGTCAGATGACACAGATGCTAAACTACAGGACTGTTTTGCTAGCACAGACTGGAACATGTTCCGGGATTCTTCAGATAGCATTGAGGAGTACACCACATCAGTCCATGGCTTCATCAATAAGTGCATCGATGACGTCGTCCCCACAGTGACCGTACGTACATACCCCAACCAGAAGCCATGGATTACAGGAAACATCCGCACTGAGCTAAAGGGTAGAGCTGCCGGTTTCAAGGAGCGGGACTCTAACCCGGACGCTTATAAGAAATCCCGCTATGCCCTCCGACGAACCATCAAACAGGCAAAGAGTCAATAAAGGACTAAGATTGAATCGTACTACACCGGCTCTGACGCTCGTCGGATGTGGCAGGGCTTGAAAACTATTACAGACTACAAAGGGAAGCGCAGCCGTGAGCTGCCCAGTGACACAAGCCTACCAGACGAGTTAAACCACTTCTATGCTCACTTCGAGGCAAGCAACACTGACACATGCATGAGAGCACCAGCTGTTCCGGATGACTATGTGATCACGCTCTCCGTAGCGGATGTGAGTAAGACTTTTAAGCAGGTCAACATTCACAAGGCCGCAGGGCCAGACGGATTACCAGGACGTGTACTCCGAGCATGTGCTGACCAACTGGCAAGTGTCTTCACTGACATTTTCAACATGTCCCTGACTGAGTCTGTAATACCAACATGTTTCAAGCAGACCACCATAGTCCCCGTGCCCAAGGACACTAAGATAACCTGCCTAAATGAGTACCGACCCGTAGCACTGACGTCTGTAGCCATGAAGTGCTTTGAAAGGCTGGTCATGGCTCACCTCAACACCATTATCCCAGAAACCCTAGACCCACTCCAATTTGCATACCGCCCCAACAGATCCACAGATGATGCAATCTCTATTGCACTCCACACTGCCCTTTCCCACCTGGACAAGAGGAACACCTACGTGAGAATGCTATTAATTGACTACAGCTCAGCGTTCAACACCATAGTGCCCTCAAAGCTCATCACTAAGCTAAGGACCCTGGGACTAAACACCTCCCTCTGCAACTGGATCCTGGACTTCCTGACGGGACGCCCCCAGGTGGTAAGGGTAGGTAACAACACATCTGCCACGCTGATCCTCAACACAGGGGCCCCTCAGGGGTGCGTGCTCAGTCCCCTCCTGTACTCCCTGTTCACCCATGACTGCATGGCCAGGCACGACTCCAACACCATCATTAAGTTTGCTGACGACACAACATTGGTAGGCCTGATCACCGACAACGATGAGACAGCCTATAGGGAGGAGGTCAGAGACCTGGCCGTGTGGTGCCAGGACAACAACCTCTCCCTCAACATGACCAAGAAAAAGGAGATGATTGTGGACTACAGGGAAAAAATGAGGACTGAGCACACCCCCATTCTCATCGACAGGGCTGTAGTGGAACAGGTTGAGAGCTTCAAGTTCCTTGGTGTCCACATCACCAATGAACTATCATGGTCCAAACACACCAAGACAGTCGTGAAGAGGGCACGACAAAGCCTATTCCCCCTCAGGAGACTGAAAAAATTTGGCATGGTTCCTCAGATCCTCAAAAAGTTCTACAGCTGCACCATCGAGAGCATCCTGACTGGTTGCATCACCGCCTGGTATGGCAACTGCTTGGCCTCTGACCGCAAGGCACTACAGAGGGTAGTGCGTACGGCCCAGTACATCACTGGGGTCGAGCTTCCTGCCATCCAGGACCTCTATACCAGGCGGTGTCAGAGGAAGGCCCTCAAAATTGTCAAAGACTCCAGCCACCCTAGTCATAGACTGTTCTCTCTGCTACCGCACGGCAAGCGGTACCGGAGCGCCAAGTCTAGGTCCAAAAGGCTTCTCAACAGCTTCTACCCCCAAGCCATAAGAATCCTGAACAGCTAATCATGGCTACCCAGACTATTTGCACTGCCCCCCCACCCCCACCCCATATTTTTACGCTGCTGCTACTCTGTTAATTATTTATGCATAGTCACTTTAACTCTACCCACATGTACATATATTACCTCAACTAGCCGGTGCCCCCGCACAATGACTCTGCACCGGTACCCCCCTGTATATATAGCCTCCCTACTGTTATTTTATTTTACTTCTGCTCTTTTTTTCTCAACACTTTTTTGTTGTTGTTGTTTTTATTTTACTTTTTTATTAAAAATAAATGCACTGTTGGTTAAGGGCTGTAAGTAAGCATTTCACTGTAATGTCTGCACCTGTTGTATTCGGCGCACGTGGCCAATAAAATTTGATTTGATACAAACTAATGATACATAGTACTGTACAGAACAACATGTTGGTCAAACAGTTAACTACTGTTGTATACAAACTAAGTACTTGTTGCAATGTACTGTAACGTTACATACAGGAAAAAACAACAATTGTCTTTGTTTCTCTCTGGCTGGACCATCGATACCCCCTCCCTCCCTCCCTCTCCCTCCCTCCCTCCCTCCCTCCCTCCCTCCCCCTCCCTCCCCTCCCTCCCTCCCTCCCTCCCCCCTCCCCCCTCCCTCCCCCCCTCCCTCCCTCCTCCCCTCTCCCTCCCTCCCCCCTCCCTCCCCTCTCCCTCCCTCCCTCCCTCCCCCTCTCCCTCCCTCCCTCCCTCCCCCCTCCCTCCCTCCCTCCCTCCCCCCCCCTCCCTCCCTCCCTCCCTCCCTCCCTCCCTCCCTCCAGACGCTACACTGCTTTCCAATCTATCTCCACTCTCAGCCTTTCATCCAAAGACAAATAGAGACATGCAATCTCCATCTCTACCATCTAATTTTCAATTTTATGTTTGTTTTTCTTTTTATGCGCTTTGAGAATTTTCTGTAACAAAAAGCGCTATACAAGTTAAATAAATTAAATAATAATAATAATAATAATAATAATAATAATAATACAGGGAAAAAACAACAATATGCATTGCATTCTGGTGTAAAAGTAAACAATATAAATCTGTTAGCTAGTAACCAAAGACAATATGACAGATTTTAATTTGAGCCGTACCAGCAATGCGAGTGTTGCTACAGCACAGAAAGAGAATCGTGTGTCTATCTCCCCTGTAGAGACAGTAGATGAAGACAGAAGGGTTAAAGGCAGACTCAGCAATATGGCATCATGATACACAGTGGGGTGACTTCCTGCCAGTGGGGTGACTTCCTGCCAGTGGGGTGACTTCCTGCCAGTGGGGTGACTTCCTGCCAGTGGGGTGACTTCCTGCTTACAGACATCAGCATCAGCAACAGAGTCTGCCAGGACCACCACTTTCATCTCTTTTTTTGTGACCAACTTTTTATGTCAGGTACAAAAAAAATAAAAGAAATGCATACAAAGATACCCCAAACCCATCCCCCCCTTCATGCCCCATCCTCCCTCCCCACCCAGAAACCATGCCTCCCAGCCTGCCTGCCAGCAATAACCGTCACTGATTGATTGAGAGATTCAAGGGGATGTCCTCGTTAAGTAACATAATAGATGCAAATCATTGACTATTTACATTCATACACTTCAAACTGAACGTTGTAACTTTGTCCCAGAAGCATTGAACTGCAGGCCACTCCCACATCATGTGGAGGAATGTGCCCACCTGATTTAGGGGACACAGTGAACGGTTGGGAGTTGGGGCCAATTTCATCGTAAACCGTTTCCTTGGTGTTAAATACTGTCTGTGAATAAACGTAACATGTATAAATTGATGGTTCAGATTACAGGATGCCAAGGTAATATTGTCCCATATTCTGTTCCAGTTAAAAGGTTGTTGAGAATCAATTAGATCTATGGACAATACTTTAATGTCTAGCTCAGAATATGAGCTTTCCAAAAGTTGTTTACATATTATAGAGATCAGTCCTGTTGGGAGCCCAGATAATGTATTTATAAATCCCATCATTGGATGTGTCGGTAGTTGGGTTTCCCAAGGGACTGACCTAAGCTGTAAATATATAAAAATGGATTTGCTTGGTAACGTGTCAGTATCTTTCATAACGTTCTCAAACCATCACTATCCATGACATCAACAGCTTACAGATTCCACATTTAGACTATTGGTGATGCAAAAGGTCGCCCTCCAGATCTCAAAGAGTTATTGTGAAGTAGAATGGGTCATTTTCATTTCCAGTTATATAGTTTTTTCCATTTTGCGGTAAATAGAGATTTGTGTTCGCAATTAGGACCAAAGCACAGTTTACATTGTTTAAGGGATATATCAGTGAAGACCACCTCTTCCAGGCCAATAGGAGACACCATATTTCTCTCTATACTCAGCCAGAGGGGCGGAAGAATCATGTCTAAACCAATTTAAGTGGGGGCGAAATGCTAGTGCCTGGAAATACAATTTGGTACGTATAGTCTTCCCCTCTTTGTACATTTTATCCGGGATAGTTTATCTTCCCATATGGATTTTATCCCAATAGCCAGAAGGGGAGCCATGGGAAGCATTGAACTACAGAAATTCAGCTGTGCATTCGAAAAGTATTCAGACCCCTTGACTTTTTCCACATTTTGTTACGTTACAGCCTTATTCTAACATTTATTAAATTGTTTTTTTAGCTCCTCAATCTACACACAATAATACCCAATGATGACAAAGCAAAAACTGGTGTTTAGAAATCTTTGCAAATATATTTTTTTTAATCTACGCCAATATCACATTTACATAAGTATTCAGACCCTTTACTCAGTACTTTGTTGAAGCACCTTTGGCAGCGATTACAACCTCGAGTCTTCTTGGGTGTGACGCTACAAGCTTGGCACACCTGTATTTGGGGAGTTTCTCCCATGATTTGGACAGGTGTGTGCCTTTCCAAATCATGTCCAATCAATTAAATGTACCTCAGGTGGACTACAATCAAGTTGTAGAAACATCTCAAGGATGATCAATGGAAACAGGATGCACCTGAGCTGAATTTCGAATATCATAGCAAAGGGTTTGAAAACTAATTTAATTTAGGTATTTCTGTTTTTTATTTATTTTTATTTGCAAATACTTTCCGAATGCACTGTTTTCATTTTGACAGTAGATATTCTGCCGGTTAAAGTAACTGGGATGTTATTCCATCTACTGAGGTTGGATTTAATTGTTTTGAGCGTTCTGTTAAAGTTTCTGGCAACGGTTTTATCTAAGGAAGGAAATATATCTACTCCCAAATATTTATAATGGGAAACGACTGGGATTCCATAAGTAGAGATAGAGTCCTCCATCGGGGTCTTGAGAGACAGTAGGGCTGATTTGATTAGATTAATTTTATAACTTGAGATTAAGCTGAATTTATCTATGATCTTCAATGCATCACACTACTATCATCTCTTGATCTTGTGCAGAAACCCAGACATAAAGTAAACTCACCCCATTTGTCTCCAGCAAAGGACCCATCGTCCTGCTGCAGTCCTCTGATGTACTCCACTACCTTGTCCACATCCAGCATATTCACATGATCATACAATGACAGGATCTGAGGGAGACAGACAACATGGCTTGTAGTTTATATGTCTGTAAGGTTATGTCCAGGGTTGTGTTTTCTAGGCATGATATCGAGTGTTACTTTCTGAACTTGTCCAAAAACAAAATGTTATGTTATGTATCCAGCTGCCTGACCTGCACAGTGCTGAGTGTATAGAACAGGTGTGGGTGGTGTTATGTAATGTCTCACCTTTACAGTGCTGAACTACAGGTGTGGGTGGTGTTATGTAATGTCTCACCTTTACAGTGCTGAACTACAGGTGCAGGTGGTGTTATGTAATGTCTCACCTTTACAGTGCTGAACTACAGGTGTGGGTGGTGTTATGTAATGTCTCACCTTTACAGTGCTGAACTACAGGTGCAGGTGGTGTTATGTAATGTCTCACCTTTACAGTGCTGAACTACAGGTGTGGGTGGTGTTATGTAATGTCTCACCTTTACAGTGCTGAACTACAGGTGCAGGTGGTGTTATGTAATGTCTCACCTTTACAGTGCTGAACTACAGGTGTGGGTGGTGTTATGTAATGTCTCACCTTTACAGTGCTGAACTACAGGTGTGGGTGGTGTTATGTAATGTCTCACCTTTACAGTGCTGAACTACAGGTGCAGGGTGGTGTTATGTAATGTCTCACCTTTACAGTGCTGAACTACAGGTGCAGGTGGTGTTATGTAATGTCTCACCTTTACAGTGCTGAACTACAGGTGCAGGTGGTGTTATGTAATGTCTCACCTTTACAGTGCTGAACTACAGGTGTGGGTGGTGTTATGTAATGTCTCACCTTTACAGTGCTGAACTACAGGTGCAGGTGGTGTTATGTAATGTCTCACCTTTACAGTGCTGAACTACAGGTGTGGGTGGTGTTATGTAATGTCTCACCTTTACAGTGCTGAACTACAGGTGTGGGTGGTGTTATGTAATGTCTCACCTTTACAGTGCTGAACTACAGGTGTGGGTGGTGTTATGTAATGTCTCACCTTTACAGTGCTGAACTACAGGTGCAGGTGGTGTTATGTAATGTCTCACCTTTACAGTGCTGAACTACAGGTGTGGGTGGTGTTATGTAATGTCTCACCTTTACAATGCTGAACTACAGGTGCAGGTGGTGTTATGCAATGTCTCACCTTTACAGTGCTGAACTACAGGTGTGGGTGGTGTTATGTAATGTCTCACCTTTACAGTGCTGAACTACAGGTGCAGGTGGTGTTATGTAATGTCTCACCTTTACAGTGCTGAACTACAGGTGTGGGTGGTGTTATGTAATGTCTCACCTTTACAGTGCTGAACTACAGGTGCAGGTGGTGTTATGTAATGTCTCACCTTTACAGTGCTGAACTACAGGTGTGGGTGGTGTTATGTAATGTCTCACCTTTACAGTGCTGAACTACAGGTGTGGGTGGTGTTATGTAATGTCTCACCTTTACAGTGCTGAACTACAGGTGCGGGTGGTGTTATGTAATGTCTCACCTTTACAGTGCTGAACTACAGGTGTAGGTGGTGTTATGTAATGTCTCACCTTTACAGTGCTGAACTACAGGTGCGGGTGGTGTTATGTAATGTCTCACCTTTACAGTGCTGAACTACAGGTGCGGGTGGTGTTATGTAATGTCTCACCTTTACAGTGCTGAACTACAGGTGCGGGTGGTGTTATGTAATGTCTCACCTTTACAGTGCTGAACTACAGGTGTGGGTGGTGTTATGTAATGTCTCACCTTTACAGTGCTGAACTACAGGTGCGGGTGGTGTTATGTAATGTCTCACCTTTACAGTGCTGAACTACAGGTGCGGGTGGTGTTATGTAATGTCTCACCTTTACAGTGCTGAACTACAGGTGTGGGTGGTGTTATGTAATGTCTCACCTTTACAGTGCTGAACTACAGGTGTGGGTGGTGTTATGTAATGTCTCACCTTTACAGTGCTGAACTACAGGTGTGGGTGGTGTTATGTAATGTCTCACCTTTACAGTGCTGAACTACAGGTGTGGGTGGTGTTATGTAATGTCTCACCTTTACAGTGCTGAACTACAGGTGTGGGTGGTGTTATGTAATGTCTCACCTTTACAGTGCTGAACTACAGGTGTGGGTGGTGTCCAATGCTGGCGCTGATGTTAATTTAAGTAATGTCATGTTGTATTATACCTGTACAGCACTGAGCGTGTAGAGGATGTGTGGGTCGTGTCCGACGCTGGCGCTGATCCCTCCACAGTCGTGCTGACAGGACTTGATGAAATCAGAGATCTCCTGTTGGTTCATCCTGGTCAGCTGACCCATCAAGTCCATCACCGTCAGGCCCCAGTAGATACCTGACATCCGCAGGTACTCTGACAGGGTGTACTCCTGTGGTGGGATGACAGAGGATATCAATGACTGTCTGAGACAGATAGCTACATCCACTTCTGGCAGAGGGGTGATACAGGGAATCAATCAATAAATGAAACAGGTTCACTGACAACGTGAAAAATCTGTCGATGTGCCCTTGAGCAAGGCACTTAACCCTAATTGCTCCTGTAAGTCGCTCTGGATAACAGCGTCTGCTAAATGACTAAAATGTAAAATGTAAATGAACGACAGATGAACCACACAGATAGCTAGCTACATCCACTCATCCACAGCTACTCTGACAACGTGTTCTCCTGAGGAACGACAGATGAACCACACAGATAGCTAGCTACATCCACTCATCCTCAGCTACTCTGACAACGTGTTCTCCTGAAGAACGACACATGAACCACACAGATAGCTAGCTACATCCACTCATCCTCAGCTACTCTGACAACGTGTTCTCCTGAGGAACGACAGATGAACCACACAGATAGCTAGCTACATCCACTCATCCTCAGCTACTCTGACAACGTGTTCTCCTGAAGAACCACACATGAACCACACAGATAGCTAGCTACATCCACTCATCCTCAGCTACTCTGACAACGTGTTCTCCTGAGGAACGACAGATGAACCACACAGATAGCTAGCTACATCCACTCATCCTCAGCTACTCTGACAACGTGTTCTCCTGAAGAACCACACATGAACCACACAGATAGCTAGCTACATCCACTCATCCTCAGCTACTCTGACAACGTGTTCTCCTGAGGAACGACAGATGAACCACACAGATAGCTAGCTACATCCACTCATCCTCAGCTACTCTGACAACGTGTTCTCCTGAGGGAGAGAGGGGATGACAAAGGATATAAATGAACAATTGAAACATATATAGCTATCTACCTCCACCTAGTAAGAGCAGGGTTTCTCAAACATGTCTTGGAGAGGTGCAGGGTTTTTTGTTTTCAATGCTTTCCATGACTGGTCTAATCAAAGACATCCTTGTTCTCCTACCACAGACGGGAGTCAGTGAAATTATGTCTGCATAACATCCAGTACTCACATAGTCATCCTTCTTGGAGCCGTAGGCAGCAATGTAGTCTGCATGCTTGTCCAACAGTAGAGCACTGGGGGCATCAGACTTGATCACTACATCTTTCACTTGGGTCCCCTACAATAACAATGGGAGAAATGTCGCTAACTGTTATTTCATAGTCAGATACAAGACGAGGAAGACAGATACAGCTAGCTAGCCTAGTAAACTGACTATGTAGCTAGCTAGCAACTACCAGTTGGGCAAATTATACATTGAGTGCTGCTCAGAATAACACATTCAGATTGAGAAGATAACATTCGTTTATTTATTCTCTAGTAAGAGCCGTTGGATAGAGATTAGCAGCTGCTACAACATAGTTGATTTTCTAGCGGGCCATTTCCTCTGCTCTGGATAAAAACAATGACAGTGCTACCAGTTACAGTTAGCTAGTTAGCCATCATTTTGCTATGACTTGGGTTTCTTTCATCGACAGGGAATATATTTATCACTCTATAAGTACAAGCAGATAATACAAAACAAACTAAACCAGCTGTGTCTAATTTATGGAAAATTACAGCAAGAAGAATAGTCATTTTTAATCATCATTAAAGTTACCATCCTTGATATCTTCGTATCATCTGCCGGCGCTGAATTGTTGCGTCATGAAACGTCTACGTCACCAACGCGACAGACAGGGCGGGACGTAACCGTTTTCAACAAACTTCCATAGCAACAAAATCAAAATTGGCGATAGAAAATTCTGTTTTTGGTCTTAAAGGTTAGGGTTAGGCATAATATTAGCAGTGTGGTTAAGGTTGAGGTAAAATCTAATTTTAATAAGAGACATTTTAGAAAAGAGGGGGGGCTTGTGCTGTGCTGTCAAACGTGTTTCTTTGAGTAAATAGGTGTAACGCTGGGTGAAAATAATCAATCAATCAATCAATTTTATTTTATATAGCCCTTCGTACATCAGCTAATATCTCGAAGTGCTGTACAGAAACCCAGCCTAAAACCCCAAACAGCTAGTAATGCAGGTGTAGAAGCACGGTGGCTAGGAAAAACTCCCTAGAAAGGCCAAAACCTAGGAAGAAACCTAGAGAGGAACCAGGCTATGAGGGGTGGCCAGTCCTCTTCTGGCTGTGCCGGGTGGAGATTATAACAGAACCATGCCAAGATGTTCAAAAATGTTCATAAGTGACAAGCATGGTCAAATAATAATCAGGAATAAATCTCAGTTGGCTTTTCATAGCCGATCATTAAGAGTTGAAAACAGCAGGTCTGGGACAGGTAGGGGTTCCATAACCGCAGGCAGAACAGTTGAAACTGGAATAGCAGCAAGGCCAGGCGGACTGGGGACAGCAAGGAGTCACCACGGCCGGTAGTCCCGACGTATGGTCCTAGGGCTCAGGTCTCTCAGTTGGCTTTTCATAGCCGATCATTAAGAGTTGAAAACAGCAGGTCTGGGACAGGTAGGGGTTTCGTAACCGCAGGCAGAACAGTTGAAACTGGAATAGCAGCAAGGCCAGGCGGACTGGGGACAGCAAGGTGTCAGCATGCCCGGTAGTCCTGACGTATGGTCCTAGGGCTCAGGTTCTCAGAGAGAAAGAGAGAACGAGAGAATTAGAGAGAGCATACTTAAATTCACACAGGACACTGGATAAGATAGGAGAAGTACTCCAGGTATAACCAACTAACCCCAGCCCCCCGACACATAAACTACTGCAGCATAAATACTGGAGGCTGAGACAGGAGCGGTCCGGAGACACTGTGGCCCCATCCGAAGAAACCCCGGACAGGGCCAAACAGGAAGGATATAACCCCACCCACTCTGCCAAAGCACAGCCCCCGCACCACTAGAGGGATATCCTCAACCACCAACTTACAATCCTGAGACAAGGCCGAGTATAGCCCACAGAGGTCTCCACCACAGCACAAACCAAGGGGGGCGCCAACCCAGACAGGAAGATCACGTCAGTAACTCAACCCACTCAAGTGACGCACCCCTCCTAGGGACGGCATGAAAGAGCACCAGCAAGCCAGTGACTCAGCCCCTGTAACAGGGTTAGAGGCAGAGAACCCCAGTGGAGAGAGGGGAACCGGCCTGGCAGAGACAGCAAGGGCTGTTCGTTGCTCCAGAGCCTTTCCGTTCACCTTCACACTCCTGGGCCAGACTACACTCAATCATATGACCTACTGAAGAGATAAGTCTTCAGTAAAGACTTAAAGGTTGAGACCGAGTCTGCGTCTCTCACATGGGTAGGCAGACTGTTCCATAAAAATGGAGATCTATAGGAGAAAGCCCTGCCTCCCGCTGTTTGCTTAGAAATTCTAGGGACAATTAGGAGGCCTGCGTCTTGTGACCGTAGCGTACGTATTGGTATGTACGGCAGGACCAACTCGGAAAGATAGGTAGGAGCAAGCCCATGTAACGCTTTATAGGTTAACAGTAAAACCTTGAAATCAGCCCTTGCCTTAACAGGAAGCCAGTGTAGGGAAGCTAGCACTGGAGTAATATGATCAAATTTCTTGGTTCTAGTCAGGATTCTAGCAGCCGTATTTAGCACTAACTGAAGTTTATTTAGTGCTTTATCCAGGTAGCCGGAAAGTAGAGCATTGCAGTAGTCTAACCTAGAAGTAACAAATGCATGGATTAATTTTTCTGCATCATTTTTGGACAGAAAATTTCTGATTTTTGCAATGTTACGTAGATGGAAAAAAGCTGTCCTTGAAACAGTCTTGATATGTTCGTCAAAAGAGAGATCAGGGTCAAGAGTAACGCCGAGGTCCTTCACAGTTTTATTTGAGACGACTTTACAACCATCAAGATGAATTGTCAGATTTAACAGAAGATCTCTTTGTTTCTTGGGACCTAGAACAAGCATCTCTGTTTTGTCCGAGTTTAAAAGTAAAGTTTTCAGCCATCCACTTCCTTATGTCTGAAACACAGGCTTCTAGCGAGGGCAATTTTGGGGCTTCACCATGTTTCATTGAAATGTACAGCTGTGTGTCATCCGCATAGCAGTGAAAGTTAACATTATGTTTTCGAATAACATCCCCAAGAGGTAAAATATATAGTGAAAACAATAGTGGTCCTAAAACGGAACCTTGAGGAACACCGAAATGTACAGTTGATTTGTCGGAGGACAGACCATTCACAGAGACAAACTGATATCTTTCCGACAGGTAAGATCTAAACCAGGCCAGAACTTGTCCGTGTAGACCAATTTGGGTTTCCAGTCTCTCCAAAAGAATGTGGTGATCGATGGTGTCAAAGGCAGCACTAAGGTCTAGTAGCACGAGGACAGATGCAGAGCCTCGGTCTGACGCCATTAAAAGGTCATTTACCACCTTCACAAGTGCAGTCTCAGTGCTATGATGGGGGTCTAAAACCAGACTGAAGCATTTCGTATACATTGTTTGTCTTCAGAAAGGCAGTGAGTTGCTGCGCAACAGCTTTTTTCTAAAATCTTTGAGAGGAATGGAAGATTCGATATAGGCCGATAGTTTTTTATATTTTCCGGGTCAAGGTTTGGCTTTTTCAAGAGAGGCTTTATCACTGCCACTTTTAGTGAGTTTGGTACACATCCGGTGGATAGAGAGCTGTTTATTATGTTCAACATAGGAGGGCCAAGCACAGGAAGCAGCTCCTTCAGCAGTTTAGTAGGAATAGGATCCAGTATGCAGCTTGAAGGTTTAGAGGCCATGATTATTTTCATCATTGTGTCAAGAGATATAGTACTAAAACACTTAAGTGTCTCTCCCGATCCCAGGCCCTCGCAGAGTCGTGCAGATCCAGGACAGCTAAGCCCTGGAGGAATACGCAGATTCAAAGAGGAGTCCGTAATTTGCTTTCTAATGGTCATGATCTTTTCCTCAAAGAAGTTCATGAATTTATTACTGCTGAAGTGAAAGCCATCCTCTCTTGGGGAATGCTGCTTTTTAGTTAGCTTTGCAACAGTATCAAAAAGAAATTTTGGATTGTTCTTATTTTCCTCGATTAAGTTGGAAAAGTAGGATGATCGAGCAGCAGTGAGGGCTCTTCGGTACTGCACGGTACTGTCTTTCCAAGCTAGTCGGAAGACTTCCAGTTTGGTGTGGCGCCATTTCCGTTCCAATTTCCTGGAAGCTTTTGCTTCAAAGCTCGGGTATTTTCTGTATACCAGGGAGCTAGTTTCTTATGACAAATGTTTTTCGTTTTTAGGGGTGCAACTGCATCTAGGGTATTGCGCAAGGTTAAATTGAGTTCCTCGGTTAACTGATTTTTGTCCTCTGACGTCCTTGGGTAGGCAGAAGGAGTCTGGAAGGGCATCAAGGAATTTTTGTGTTGTCTGAGAATTTATAGCACGACTTTTGATGCTCCTTGGTTGGGGTCTGAGCAGATTATTTGTTGCGATTGCAAACGTAATAAAATGGTGGTCCGATAGTCCAGGATTTTGTGGAAAAACATTAAGATCTACAACATTTATTCCATGGGACAAAACTAGGTCCAGAGTATGACTGTGGCAGTGAGTAGGTCCAGAGACATGTTGGACAAAACCCACTGAGTCGATGATGGCTCCGAAAGACTTTTGGAGTGGGTCTGTGGACTTCTCCATGTGAATATTAAAATCACCAAAAATTAGAATATGATCTGCTATGACTACAAGGTCTGATAGGAATTCAGGAAACTCAGAGAGGAACGCTGTATATGGCCCAGGAGGCCTGTAAACAGTAGCTATAAAAAGTGATTGAGTAGGCTGCATAGATTTCATGACTAGAAGCTCAAAAGACGAAAACGCCATTTTTTTTTTGTAAATTGAAATTTGCTATCGTAAATGTTAGCAACACCTCCGCCTTTGCGGGATGCACGGGAATATGGTCACTAGTGTAACCAGGAGGTGAGGCCTCATTTAACACAGTAAATTCATCAGGCTTAAGCCATGTTTCAGTCAGGCCAATCACATCAAGATTATGATCAGTGATTAGTTCATTGACTATGACTGCCTTTGAAGTGAGGGATCTAACATTAAGTAACCCTATTTTGAGATGTGAGGTATCACGATCTCTTTCAATAATGGCAGGAATGGAGGAGGTCTTTATCCTAATAAGATTGCTAAGGCGAACACCGCCATGTTTAGTTTTGCCCAACCTAGGTCGAGGCACAGACACAGTCTCAATGGGTATGGCTGAGCTGACTACACTGACTGTGCTATTGGCAGACTCCACTAAGCTGGCAGGTTGGCTAACAGCCTGCTGCCTGGCCTGCACCCTATTTCACTGTGGGGCTAGAGGAGTTAGAGCCCTATCTATGTTGGTAGATAGGATGAGAGCACCCCTCCAGCTAGGATGGAGTCCGTCACTCCTCAGCAGGTCAGGCTTGGTCCTGTTTGTGGGTGAGTCCCAGAAAGAGGGCCAATTATCTACAAATTCTATCTTTTGGGAGGGGCAGAAAACAGTTTTCAACCAGCGATTGAGTGCTGAGACTCTGCTGTAGAGCTCAGTCACTCCCCTAACTGGGAGGGGGCCAGAGACAATTACTCGATGCCGACACATCTTTCTAGCTGATTTACACGCTGAAGCTATGTTGCACTTGGTGACCTCTGACTGTTTCATCCTAACATCGTTGGTGCCGACGTGGATAACAATATCTCTATACTCTCTACACTCGCCAGTTTTAGCTTTAGCCAGCACCATCTTTAGATTAGCCTTAACGTCGGTAGCCCTGCCCCCTGGTAAACAGTGTATGATCGCTGGGTGATTCGTTTTAAGTCTAATACTGCGGGTAATGGAGTCGCCAATGACTAGGGTTTTCAATTTGTCAGAGCTAATGGTGGGAGCCTTCGGCGTCTCAGACCCCCGTAACGGGAGGAGTAGAGACAAGAGAAGACTCAGACTCAGACTCCGACTCGCTACATAATGGGGAAAACCGGTTGAAAGTTTCTGTCGGCTGAATGAGCGACACCGGTTGAGCATTCCAACAGTATTTCCCTCCAGAAGCCATGAGAAAGTTGTCCGGCTGCGGGGACTGTGCGGGGGATTTATACTAACGTTACTATCTGTACTTACTGGTGGCACAGACGCTGTTTCTTCCTTTCCTACACTGAAATTACCCTTGCCTAACGATTGCGTCTGAAGCTGGGCTTGTAGCACAGCTATTCTCGCCGTAAGGCGATCGTTCTCCTGTATATTATGAGTACAGCGACTGCAATTAGAAGACATCATGTTAATGTTACTACTTAGCTTCGGCTGTTGAAGATGTTGACGAACCATGTCCAGATAAAGCGTCCGGAGTGAAAAAGTTGAATGAGGGAAAAAAGTTGCGATGGAAAAACTAAAAATATAAACGGTAATTAAAAACAAAACAAAACAAAAAAAACATAAAGTTGTCAGCTAGCAAAATAAAGTAAAGTTGGCAGCAAAAACGCACAGCAACAAAAAGCTTTCTCTTTTAATAAACGGGTGAAAACATTTTACCAAACAGGACTTTCCAAAACACAACAGATAATATATTTATTCTAAGACTCCTTTCTGTGTTTGCAAACATTGCCGTACGAGGGCGATGCGCGCCAGCAAAAAAAGCCTATTTTTACATGTTGCTTATGAGTGCATTTCACACTACTTTTGGATTATAGTTGGATTTTAAGGTTCGTATGAATGCCCTGCTTAATATAATGTTTATGTCATCGCAAATCAACTGCATTATACTTTTTTTTTTTTAAACACTTCAAGCAGTAAAATGGCTCTTTGGCTAGCTTTTGCTACAGCCTATATCAATGAGCGTTAGCATTCTAGCTAACTGCTGCATCCAAAATAGTTATTTTGCAAAGATCATAACCAAATATAATCTTTGCTGCTGTTCAAGCAAGAATCAAAAACATCCTTGTAAGCGTACGAGAACCCCAGAAAGTGATTTTGTTTTAGAATAAATAAAAACGTAAATCTAGGCTGTTGAATGAGTGCAGATGCGATAGCTTTCTTTCTGCCACAAAGAGTCGTTCGCATGTGTGTGACGTCAGTGTGTGGTGTCCTGGAAAGGGCTCTATACGATACTTCATTTACCTTCTCATACACAATGACTGTAAAGTAATAATTACAAGTAATTCGATATACATCGTTTATTACATTTCAACAAAGCGCTGCTAAAAGCCGAGGTGGACTGTCTTGAGGTTTATCAGTCAGAAAAAAAAAGTTTACACGGGTCATGTTTCCTTTGTCGTCAACTCTCATTTGATCGGTTATATTTTCATAAAGTTACAAACTGCTTCACACAAAGAAATGTAACACTCCCACACAAAGACATTGAACACTCCAGCTACAGTTGAACTCTGAAACTAACAGGGCAACAAGGCACGTGGTGTGTTGTGATGATGCCACCAACATTCTGTACAGCATTCTACACTTCAAAGTGTGGGTCTGAAAGGGCACCCTATTCCCTATGCAGTTCAGTGCCCATAAGTGCTCAACATAGTTGCTGAAAGATGTTTTGGGGGTGGGGCTAAGATTTTTCTTTTGATTTTCAGGGGGTGCTGCAGCAGGCCTAATACCCGCGGCTATGCACCACCCTGCATGTCGCTCAAGTTCAATCAAACACACCTCCAGTACTTGACATCCTGTATTTTACCCAGGTGTGACTGCATCCTGAGTTGTATTGAATTGATCATTTCTATTCACATTAATATATAAAAGTGGTTAGAACAGAACAGGGAAGGAAGACGACAGGTGTTCGTTCAGCGAGGAAGGGACTGGTGACTCGACAGGTGTTGACTCATTTCTTGAACCTGCTGAAGTGCTCACGGGAGATGATCAGTCTCTGGATCTGGGCGGTGCCTTCATAGATCTGGAATGAGACAAGCAGAAAGATTTAAATTGGAGACCATTTATATCATTTTCCATAAATTGAGCAAGGAGTTTTTCCTAACCAGTTGACTGGACTAGGGAAGTGTTCAGTGAGGCACAACGTGGCTAAACATTTTGCAACGGAAACCAAAAATGATTGCTTAAGTTCAGGTGGTAATGTCCCGCCGCTGAACACAACCCAGGAAATAGTCTAAAGCTAGGACCCAAAGTCCGCAGGGCTCGTATTCACAAAGCTGATCTGGGATCAGGTCCCGTCCATCCATATAATCTTACTCCTTATGAGCTAAAAAAGGGAAAACGAATTCTAGATCAGCACTCCGATGCTTTGTGAATACAGGCCCTGGTCAGATAACATTTACATTGATAGTGGTGCTGGCTACTTACTGGTTGTTCAGCATGCTTACAGAATTTTAAAAACAGTTTATGAGGTAGAAATGCCCCCCACCTGGTAGATCTTGGCATCCCTCATCAGTTTCTCTACGGGGTATTCAGAGTTGAAGCCGTTTCCTCCAAACACCTGCACGGCGTCGCTGGCCACCTGGTTGGCGATGTCCCCGGCGAAGGCCTTAGCGATGGAGGCGTAGTACGTGTTCCTCCTCCCGTTGTCAACCTCCCACGCTGACCTCTGCCAGCCCATCCTGGCCAGCTCCACCTTCATGGCCATCTCAGCCAACAGGAACGACACCGCCTGGTGCTGTAGGGAGGAGGGAGACAGTCAAACCTTGGGGATGTGTTCAGCAAGACGCAACATTTTGGAACTTTCAGATAGAAATATGCTATGTAGAACAAACATGCCTCTGATATGTAGAATAAAGAGTAATGGTTGGCTCTTTTTGTGGAATTTCTACTCGCAACTGAACGTGGCCCTGTTGCCAGTTTCCCAGACTAAGATGAAGTCTACTCCTGACGAAAAGGCACTTTCAAGTGAGACTGCGGTAGCATTATCAATTGTGTAAAAAATTATAAAATGGTATGAGGCCAAAGGTCAAACCTTAGAGCACTAGGGCCAGTTTCCCCAGACTAAGACGAAGTCTACTCCTGGACTGAAAAGCACTTTCGATTGCGATGAGCTCTTGTTGAGGCTGAATTGATTAATCTCTTCAACATTCTAAACACCCATACTAACGTCGCTTCATGTATTTCTATGTGGTGTGGAACTGTGGATATTGAAATGAAGTGGTTAACCTCAGCGATGAGTTTTCCAAAGGTCCTCCTCTCCAGAGCGTAGCCAGTGGCTTCATCCAGAGCTCTCTGAGCCAGACCTGTAGCCCCTGCAGCCACCTGGATACACAGAGGAACTCTCATCACTAACTCATAATATGGCAGGTAGGGTTGCAAAATTCTGGTAACTTTCCCACAATTCCCAGGTTTTCAGTAGGGAATAAACCCTGCAATCCTTTAGCTTTCTGGAAAACCTGAGGATTTTGGGATGGTTACCGGAAATGTTGCTAACATAACGGCAGTGGTGTCAAACATGCAGCCCGCCATGTTGTCTAGGAAACAATGACTCACTGGTGGTCTGGTCTTGTCGAAAGCTCCCATGGCGATCTTGAAGCCGGCTCCTTCTCCAATCAGAACGTTCTCCTTGGGTATCCTGACGTCCTCAAAGGTGATTCCTCTGGTGTCAGAGCACCGCTGGCCCATGTTCAACTCCTACACACAGAGCAATATTATAGCTTAGTATAGTAACCATGTTCAGACACCAATCTCAGATCCTCTACAGTTTGCAGCATACACAAGTGAGTCATTTCATTCGTTCTAGCTAGCTAAAATCATTGGGCATGTATGCGCAACAAAAAAAAAATGGATCCGGTCACTACTACGTAGAATTATTGATCCAAGCAGAATGGCGACAGAGTGATATAATTGATTAGCCATTGAGACACCAGATCCTCACCTTCCTGCCCACTAGTATTCCAGGTGTGTCCGCGTCGACGATGAAGCCTGTGAAAGCCTTGCTGGTTGGACACTTCGGGTCAACATCAGTACGGGCCAGCAGGAAATACCTGTGAGCAATGAGAGGACAGACGGTGTCATATCACAACACATTATACTGCTGCCTGGGGAAGAAACGTAAAGGCCCAGACACTGTTCCTCATCTTTTATAGAGAAAATGTTTAATTCCACAAAGAGGCATTAAAGTGTTCAGCATGGGGGGGGGGACATCTTTATTGAGAAATGACTTTATAACGGTGTGCGTTTCTCCTCTCACCAGTTGGCTTTGCCTCCGTTGGTGATCCACATCTTCTGACCGTTAACAACGTACTCGTCTCCTTTCTTCACCGCCCGTGTCTTGAGGGCCGCCACGTCAGAGCCTGCCCCGGGCTCCGTCACACCGTACGCCTGGTAGTCAACACACATGCATCCAGAAACACCCTCAGCATTTTATCATACTATACAAATATTTGATCTCTCTCTCTCTCATCGATGACCCTTTTCAGACATAATGGAATGTGGCGCCTTGAAAGCGCCTCAGCTATGGCATGTTTGTCTGTTAGGGTAGGCAACACTACGGCTTTTTTTTTTATACTCCTGAGTGGCGCAGTGGTCTAAGGCACTGCATCGCAGCGCTAACTGTGCCACTAGAGATCCTGGTTCGAATCCAGGCTCTGTCGCAGCCGGCCGCGACCGGGAGACTCATGGGCGGCGCACAATTGGCCCAGCGTCGTCCAGGGTAGGGGAGGGAATGGCCGGCAGGGATGTAGCTCAGTTGATAGAGCATGGCGTTTGCAACGCCAGTGTTGTGGGTTCGATTCCTACGGGGGGCTAGTATAAAATAAAATGTATTCACTAACTGTAAGTCGCTCTGGATAAGAGCGTCTGCTAAATGACTAATATGTAATATGTTAAATGTAGACACGAAACCTCCGGGTGGATGAACAGGCATTTTACTTGTCTGTAAAGGATTGCTGCTTCTGAAGCAGGACTAAACATCCATCACTAGGCAACCAGAACTGTCAATCAAATAATATCGACCTGCCTGCAGCAGACCACTCTCTCCTAAAAAAAACTAACACTTTAAAGTTTATTAAATACTGTGATGTACCAAGACATTTAGTAGAAATAAAACACATCTAGCTACAATACCATAAACAATAACACAACAGCACATTAAATCAGCAACGTTTATTGTTGTCAGGGGAAAAAAATAAAACAACATTTTAGGCCGGAGAATAATTATACTGTCTGAAAAGGTAGGCCTACAGATGGGTACTGTCTGAAAAGGTAGGCCTACAGATGGGTACTGTCTGAAAAGGTAGGCCTGCAGATGGGTACTGTCTGAAAAGGTAGGCCTACAGATGGGTACTGTCTGAAAAGGTAGGCCTGCAGATGGGTACTGTCTGAAAAGGTAGGCCTACAGATGGGTACTGTCTGAAAAGGTAGGCCTACAGATGGGTACTGTCTGAAAAGGTAGGCCTACAGATGTGCCACTTTTTTAAATAGTCTATTGACAGGTTACTGTGGCTGTGTTCCAGGTCTCTGTGAAGGGTTGTGGTACATAGAACTTCATTGCCAGGCCCTAGCAGTCATGCATTCGTAATAGGATCATTATTCTGCATTGTGAATTGACGTGGATTTCGTCGTTAACCGTCTGACAAATGGCAGAGAAAGGCAAGCGACAACAGTGAAGTCCTGTATGGCAACACTTTGACAAGTTAAAAAGACAAGGTGGTAAAATGCAAACGTTGCGAGGTGGAATTGAGGTACAGTAAACGGCAGTACAGGTTCAATGCTTAACCACCTGAAAAGGGGGGGGGGGCGCACCGTGAGTCATACGCAATAGGACCATATGGATATCTGCATTGTGAATTCACATGGATTTATTTTTTTAATTGTTCTTATCGTTTTAACGGAAAACTGATGAAACAATGGCCGTTTAAACATGAAGAAATGTTTTCCACTTGTCACATCCCTAATTCCTTCCTGTATTTCATATTATGGTCTACTAATTCCTTCCTGTATTTCATATTATGGTCTACTAATTCCTTCCTGTATTTCATATGATGGTCTACTAATTCCTTCCTGTATTTCATATGATGGTCTACTAATTCCTTCCTGTATTTCATATGATGGTCTACTAATTCCTTCCTGTATTTCATATGATGGTCTACTAATTCCTTCCTGTATTTCATACGATGGTCTACTAATTCCTTCCTGTATTTCATACGATGGTCTACTAATTCCTTCCTGTATTTCATACGATGGTCTACTAATTCCTTCCTGTATTTCATATGATGGTCTACTAATTCCTTCCTGTATTTCATACGATGGTCTACTAATTCCTTCCTGTATTTCATACGATGGTCTACTAATTCCTTCCTGTATTTCATACGATGGTCTACTAATTCCTTCCTGTATTTCATACGATGGTCTACTAATTCCTTCCTGTATTTCATACGATGGTCTACTAATTCCTTCCTGTATTTCATATGATGGTCTACTAATTCCTTCCTGTATTTCATACGATGGTCTACTAATTCCTTCCTGTATTTCATACGATGGTCTACTAATTCCTTCCTGTATTTCATACGATGGTCTACTAATTCCTTCCTGTATTTCATACTATGGTCTACTAATTCCTTCCTGTATTTCATACGATGGTCTACTAATTCCTTCCTGTATTTCATACGATGGTCTACTAATTCCTTCCTGTATTTCATACGATGGTCTACTAATTCCTTCCTGTATTTCATACGATGGTCTACTAATTCCTTCCTGTATTTCATACGATGGTCTACTAATTCCTTCCTGTATTTCATACGATGGTCTACTAATTCCTTCCTGTATTTCATACGATGGTCTACTAATTCCTTCCTGTATTTCATACGATGGTCTACTAATTCCTTCCTGTATTTCATACGATGGTCTACTAATTCCTTCCTGTATTTCATACGATGGTCTACTAATTCCTTCCTGTATTTCATACGATGGTCTACTAATTCCTTCCTGTATTTCATACGATGGTCTACTAATTCCTTCCTGTATTTCATACGATGGTCTACTAATTCCTTCCTGTATTTCATACGATGGTCTACTAATTCCTTCCTGTATTTCATACGATGGTCTACTAATTCCTTCCTGTATTTCATACGATGGTCTACTAATTCCTTCCTGTATTTCATACGATGGTCTACTAATTCCTTCCTGTATTTCATACGATGGTCTACTAATTCCTTCCTGTATTTCATACGATGGTCTACTAATTCCTTCCTGTATTTCATACGATGGTCTACTAATTCCTTCCTGTATTTCATACGATGGTCTACTAATTCCTTCCTGTATTTCATACGATGGTCTACTAATTCCTTCCTGTATTTCATACGATGGTCTACTAATTCCTTCCTGTATTTCATACGATGGTCTACTAATTCCTTCCTGTATTTCATACGATGGTCTACTAATTCCTTCCTGTATTTCATACGATGGTCTACTAATTCCTTCCTGTATTTCATACGATGGTCTACTAATTCCTTCCTGTATTTCATACGATGGTCTACTAATTCCTTCCTGTATTTCATACGATGGTCTACTAATTCCTTCCTGTATTTCATACGATGGTCTACTAATTCCTTCCTGTATTTCATACGATGGTCTACTAATTCCTTCCTGTATTTCATACGATGGTCTACTAATTCCTTCCTGTATTTCATACGATGGTCTACTAATTCCTTCCTGTATTTCATACGATGGTCTACTAATTCCTTCCTGTATTTCATACGATGGTCTACTAATTCCTTCCTGTATTTCATACGATGGTCTACTAATTCCTTCCTGTATTTCATACGATGGTCTACTAATTCCTTCCTGTATTTCATACGATGGTCTACTAATTCCTTCCTGTATTTCATATGATGGTCTACTAATTCCTTCCTGTATTTCATATGATGGTCTACTAATTCCTTCCTGTATTTCATACGATGGTCTACTAATTCCTTCCTGTATTTCATACGATGGTCTACTAATTCCTTCCTGTATTTCATACGATGGTCTACTAATTCCTTCCTGTATTTCATACGATGGTCTACTAATTCCTTCCTGTATTTCATACTATGGTCTACTAATTCCTTCCTGTATTTCATACGATGGTCTACTAATTCCTTCCTGTATTTCATACGATGATCTACTAATTCCTTCCTGTATTTCATATGATGGTCTACTAATTCCTTCCTGTATTTCATATGATGGTCTACTAATTCCTTCCTGTATTTCATATGATGGTCTACTAATTCCTTCCTGTATTTCATATGATGGTCTACTAATTCCTTCCTGTATTTCATATGATGGTCTACTAATTCCTTCCTGTATTTCATATGATGGTCTACTAATTCCTTCCTGTATTTCATATGATGGTCTACTAATTCCTTCCTGTATTTCATATGATGGTCTACTAATTCCTTCCTGTATTTCATATGATGGTCTACTAATTCCTTCCTGTATTTCATATGATGGTCTACTAATTCCTTCCTGTATTTCATATGATGGTCTACTAATTCCTTCCTGTATTTCATATTATGGTCTACTAATTCCTTCCTGTATTTCATACGATGGTCTACTAATTCCTTCCTGTATTTCATACGATGGTCTACTAATTCCTTCCTGTATTTCATACGATGGTCTACTAATTCCTTCCTGTATTTCATACGATGGTCTACTAATTCCTTCCTGTATTTCATACGATGGACTATAAAAGAGAACAGAAAAAGCAACACTTACACACATGAGAGGTTCCTCTGTCATTCTTCCCAGGTACTTCTTCTTCTGGACGTCGTTACCTGCTATGATCACAGGCATTTGCTGTAAGGAAGAAACAGAAGAGCTCTTTGTGATGCCTGTATAGGGTTGCAAAGCTCTTTGTGATGCCTGTATAGGGTTGCAAAAATCTGGTCACTCTCCCCCCAATTTCATGTCTTTCCAGAAAATCCGGGTTGGACGATTCCTGGAATTACAAGAGAATAAGCAGGAAAATCTAGGAATCATCCAACCAGGATTTCTAGAAAACCAGAGAATTTGGGGAATGTCTGAACTTCGCCAGCCTAAGAAGAGATCTGTAGGAACCAGGGTTACAAGATTACACACAAACTGCCACTATGAACCTCCAATACACAGCAGGATCAATAGCAATAGATCTCATCAGCAATGTATCCATTACACATGTAAAAAACGGAACACTTGGAAAGACAAATCAACCTTGATTCAAATCTTAGTTTTTTTTCACTCTTTACAGTTTTACAACTCAATGACAATGTGAACTTACTCCAAGAGAGTTGGCCTCGATGGCGGTCTGAACTCCTGTGCAACCATAGGCCAGCTCTTCTGTGATGAGACAGGAGTCGAATATGCCCAGACCCATTCCACCACAGTCCTCTGGGATGTGAGAGTTCATCAGGCCCAGCTCCCATGCCCTCTTGATGATGGGGAAAGGATACTGTGGGATAAGAAGGGTTAGGGTGGTCCAATACAAAGCTGCTGCTGGCTGGACTGACAGCTACTCAATGGACACTAATCTAATTCAACACAGATGACAGCATGCCACTGCTTGGTATACAAACAGGTTGAGAAAGACCTGAGTACCAAGTTGATGTCTTCTACTCACTTCTCCACTCCTGTCGTAGGCTGCTGCAGCAGGGACAATCTCCTCCCGGGAAAACTTCCTGGCTAGCTCCTGGAACTCTTTCTGCTGGTCTGTCATCTCTGTTGGTAGTTAGACAGAGGTAGGGAGGGAAGGAGATAAGGGGGAGAGACAGACAGAGAAAGTCTATAAATACACAGGTATGCATTGACAGAGAGCCCTGGCTGACAGCTACTCACAGAGAGCCCTGGCTGACAGCTACTCACAGAGAGCCCTGGCTGACAGCTACTCACAGAGAGCCCTGGCTGACAGCTACTCACAGAGAGCCCTGGCTGACAGCTACTCACAGAGAGCCCTGGCTGACAGCTACTCACAGAGAGCCCTGGCTAACAGCTACTCACAGAGAGCCCTGGCTAACAGCTACTCACCAAAGCAGAACCCAGTTGATGGAGCATTCTGAGAGCTGGTGGCGGCCACGGCTGCAGCACTGGTGCTCTGGAGCCGCAGGACAGACTGCACACCCACTCTCAGAGACTTGAGGAGCGGTGAGGAGAGGGCACAGAACAAATCAACAACTACAATAACCTTATGTTTGCGCAAGGGCCAAGGCGAGGGGACACAGTTACTCCGTCCAAAACGGCACCCTCTCCCCCCCTGGGCCCATAGGTAGTAGGGTGCCGTTTGAGACCTCATCCCACTAGCTAATGAATACAAGCCAGAGGAGAGAAAAACAAGCAGATTACTATAAATTTGTAGATTACTTACGATTTCAATTTTATTTTAGAGGGATCTTTACTTCTGGTCTACAGTAGTTAGGTTTACAAAAGTGCCAGAAATGTTACGTCATCAATTGACAGATCAAGAGGTTGATTGAAATGGTTTGAATATGGGGTTAGATGCGTCATGTCCACTAGCTAGTTCACAACACATTTTCACAACAAACGGCAAAGCTATAACCTACAAGAAAGCTAGCATGTACATGTAGCGCAGAAAGGAACCAATGCTTTTCACACTAACGTTAGGCATTCATTAACGTTATAGTTAGCTAGCTAGCTAACTTAATGCTAGCGTGCATTTTCTCAGCTAGTAAGACAAGCTATCAAATGTGAAAAATTCCTCGATTTCTCGAGAAACCTGTCAACTAGGAACTACACAAAGCTTAAAAGACATCTTCAGTAACTGTTAAAGCACGTCTGTTATTTGTTCATTAGCTGTATTTACCTTGTTGAAAAGCATTGCTATGGTTGCACTACAGACGTCCGTGTTATAAAATCTTTGCGCACCAACTTCGCCTTTGTCCCACAGGAAGAAAGTCAATGTTTTATCCAATCAGGGCTGCGGGTTCTGTCACATGACGTTACTTTTGACTTTTCACCTACTTTCTTACCTAAGCCAAAGATGTTCTATAATATTAGCGAGATAGACGAGTGACCGCTCTAACAATAGAAATACATGTCATCAGAGATGGAAGGCAGGGTGAGATCAGGTGGGACCATTCTAGCCAATGAGCAAATTAGCAATAAATAAAAAATGTTTTGACCAAATTCGACACGCTTTCATTAGCTAGGTTTCTATCCAATTGGCCCCCCCCAAAAAAAAATAATCATGCGAATATTCAAAAATCTGCATAAAGAAAATATGCTCACTTCCCAGCGGTGGTGTTTCCACCATATACATTACTGTAAAAAAGTAGGTTTCCACCAAACTGACTTATTGCAGATAAAAAATCAGTGCGTGATGATGTAGCGCACACAAAATCTACTTTTTCGCTTACATTTTAACAATAACACAATATTCTCATTTTACGAAAGAAATCATTTGAAATAATTAAATTAAATCATATATATTTGTATAGACTAACCATAGTTTGTGTAAGGACAATAATTATGTTCTTTGATTGTGAATAAATTAGTGAACTTGGCAATAGAAACCATACGCTAATACAGGATAATGACACCATGCAAACCCATCATATCTTTTAGACCAGTGTCCAACCATACAGAACTTTGGTTAAAAAACACTCCAAACCCAGTGTCCCACTTCAGGAGAATTGTTATTGCGTTGAGATGTACCATATTGAACTCTAAAACCAAGTGAGTTTATTCTATATTGGAATATAATATAAACGTTGTATATAATACATTATCAAATTAAATAATATCCTCTTAAAATAATATATTTCCTTAGAGATATGTTATTCCCTATATTTTATCATGTTGGATAAGTCTGTCACAGGAATGTGATGATGGCCAGGGTAGTTATAATAGACAAGATAAGCTCTTGTCCTGTCATAATTATTTAGTCATTTAGCAGACGCTCTTATCCAGAGCGACTTACAGTAGTGAGTTCATACATTTTCACACATTATATAACAAGGTCAAGCAAAGTGGGAAAATACAGTTTCAAGTTACAACTTGTACAGAATGGAAAATGACAGGTTGTACAATATATACAGTATGTCATAGAGCCAGATTAATGGTCTTTAACACATTATGGGCCTCATGGCTACCAGAGTAGAGGTCAATCCAGTGGTATTTCTATCATTGTGTGGCCAAATTTGTTTACATCCCTGTTGGTGAGCATTTCTCCTTTGCCAAGATAATCCATCCACCTGACAGGTGTGGCATAGCAAGAAGCTGATTAAACAGCATGATCAATACACAGGTGCACCTTGTGCTGGGGACAATAAAAGGCCACTAAAATTAGCAGTTGTGTCACACAATACAACGCCACAGATGTCTCAAGTTGAGGGAGCATGCAATTGGCATGTTTACTGCAGAAATGTCCACCAGAGCTTTTGCCAGATAATTGAATGTTCATTTCTCTACCATAAGCAGTCTCCAACATCGTGTTAGAGAATTTGGCAGTACGTCCAACCGGCCTCACAACTGCAGACCATGTGTATGGCGTTGTGTGGGTGAGCGGTTTGCTGATGTCAACGTTGTGAACAGAGTGCCCCATGGTGGCGGTGGGGTTATGGTGTGGGCAGACATAAGCTACGGACAACGAACACAATTGCATTTTATCGATGGCAATTTGATTGCACATAAATACAATGACGAGATCTTGAGGCACATTTTTTTAAAAGGTATCTGTGACCAACAGATGCATATCTGTATTACCAGTCATGTGAAATCCATAGATTAGGGCCTAATTTATTGATTTCAATTGACTGATTTCCCCATATGAACTGTAACTCAGTCAAATCAATGAAATGGTTGTATGTTGTGTTTATATTTTTGTTTAGTATAGAAAAGTACTTTTCCTTAAGAAAATGGTGTGCATGCTAGCCTGAACATATGAAGTTGGGTCAGTGTCTCTAGCTTGAATGGTTCAAGACTTACTGTTGGCGCGTTATTTTATTTTATGCAAATGTATATAGTTATAGTTGATAAGTTTAAGAATTTGAAGTCAGGATAGCGTGAATGTTTTAAAGTTGGTCTTACAGTTTAACTGGCCAAGGAGTAGGACCATTTTAAATAGCTACCAGTTACTGTTTTTCTAATTCAAACCATGTTAATTTATGCACATTTGAAATGCTTACAGTAAATATAAACGTTACCAAAATTCTGAATGCAAACAATCTAAGTTGGGTCAGTCTGAACCAGTTTGGCGTTGATCGCTTAAAGATGAACCTGAATGTTAGTTTGGCATTGATAGCTTAAATGGTGTAGGAGGTGATGCATTTCAAAATGTACCCAATGTAAGTCTATGGCACTTTTGCCATTCAAATTCATTGGTAGCTCATTTAAAGTATAAATGCTATCAAATTCTCATGCAACCTAATTTGGGGTAGTCTGAACATAAACATTGGTTTGGAGTTGATCGCTTAAACGATGAAGTCGTTAGAATTTCAGTATCACAAAGTTTGATATAAGCAGTTTGAGGATGTAACTTTTTCCTCCCACATGTCCTTCACCAGTTGGCTGCCATCTGACAATGGCCCATCGCAACTACACCTAAACTATATTGAACAAAAATAAACGCAACATACAATTTCAAAGATTTTACTGAGTAACAGTTCATAAGGAAAATCAGTCAATTTAAATAAATTCATTAGACCCTAATCTATGAATTTTACATGAATAGGAATACAGATATGTATCTGTTGGTCACAGATACCTTAAAAAGGTAGGGGCGTAGATCAGGAAACCAGTCAGTATCTGGTGTGACCCCCATTTGCCTCATGCAGCGCGACACATCTCCTTCACATAGAGTTGATCAGGCTGTTGATTGTGGCCTGTGGAATGTTGTCCCACTCCTCTTCAACGGCTGTGAGAAGTTTCTGGATATTGGCGGGAACTGGAACATGCTGTCGTACACGTCGATCCAGAGCATTCCAAACATGCTCAACGGGGTGACATGTCTGGTGGGTATGTAGGCCATGGAAGAACTGGGACATTTTCAGCTTCCAGGAATTGTGTACAGATCCTTGCGACATGGAGACGTGCATTATCATGCTGAAACATGTGGTGATAGCGGTTGGATAAACGGCACGAGGATGGGCCTCTTCACTGTGTATCTGCACATTCAAAGCGCCATCGATAAAATGCAATTGTGTTCGTTGTCCGTAGCTTATGCCTGCCCATACCATAACCCCACCGCCACTCTGTTCACAACCTTGACATCAGCAAACCACTCGCCCACATGACGCTATTACACGTGGTCTGCGGTTGTGAGGCAGGTTGGACGTACTGCCAAATTCTCTAAAACAACGTTGTGAGGCAGTTTATAGTAGATAAATGAACGGTGGACATTCCTGCAGTCAGCATGCCAATTACACACTCCTTCAAAACATGAGACATCTGTGGCATTGTGTTGTGTGACAAAACTGCACATTTTAGAGTGGCCTTTGTGACCCCAGCACAAGGTGCACCTGTGTAATGATCATGCTGTTTAATCAGCTTCTTGATATGCCACACCTGTCAGGTGGATGGATTATCTTGGCAAAGGAGAAATGCTCACTAACAGGAATGTAAGCTTTTTGTGAGTCTGGAACATTTACATTTTAGTCATTTAGCAGATGCGCTTATCCAGAGCGACTTAACAGTTAGTGAGTGCATACATTTTTTTCTTCTCATACTGGCCCCCCGTGGGAATCAAACCCACAACCCTGGCGTTGCAAACACCATGCTCTACCAACTGAGCTACAGGACATTTGTGATCTTTAATTTCAGCTCATGAAACCGAAACTGTAGGTGTTAGTTGCATTTATCAAAACTAATTTCACATATAATCATAGATGTAGTCTAAACTACAGTAGTTAAAATTTTTAATTAACCTCAAAATGCTCTTGGCGCTTCTTGTGTTGATCCAGATAAAAGGAAACCTAGTTATGTATGATTCATCTCTCCTCAGCAGTCGTTCAAATACCCACATGGGTTTGAATGTTCCTGAAAAACCGAGTAGACGGTTGAGGCGCGACTTGTAGCGCGTCAAGAGTCTCAAATAGAACCAAGTTCTATTTTAACAACTGGATACACAGACACCTGTTGACACGCACATGCAGTGTGGATGAAATGTTTGAACAACAAATTTGGCAACGCTGGCACATGTAACGTGTCCTATCTTGGGACTAAGGTTGATTAGTTACAGCTAAAAAGAAAGACCTTGAAGCTTGTGAGACTTTTTGTGTTTTTATTGACATGGTATCAAAACAGCTGATGGATCTATTTGCCCTTCTTGGCCTTGATCTTCCTCAGGTAGAACTCCAGCTCCTTGCCCTCCAACACGTAACCGTCCACCCTGCCACACTGGCCCGGCTTGGAGGCAATGCAGGCTGCAGGAAGGGAGAGAGAGAGGGGAGAGGGATACAGAGTGGGAGGAGAGAAAGAGAAAGCGTGTGAGAGGTGAGAAAGAGGAAGGAAGGGAGGGAAATACAGGAGGAAGAACAATTATTACTAAGTCAGACAAGAGCACCAACTAGCAGTTAACAGAAATCTCATCAGAAAATTGGTTAAGGGGTTATCGTCGCTGAGGATTCAGTAGCAGAACTGGATAAGAATTCCTCATGAATAACTGGACCACAACCTTGTAACGCCGTGTTCCTCACAGCTGGCCCTGAAGACCCACAGGGTTTGTTACAGCCCAGCACCACCCAATTCAACTTATGAAGTTCGGTCAATTAGGTGTTAGCGCCGGGGAGGAACGAGAGCCTGCACACATCCTGTGAGCACCCAACACCAAGCCCAAAAGCTACAGGGAGTGCAGGCTTTTGTTCCAGCCATGCACCAACACCCTAAAAAAAAATCAGCCAGTTCTGACCCACACTGAAAATCATGATTAGATCCCTCACGTGTGTTGGTGCATGTCTGGAAACAAGTCTGAGTCCCAGGATATGGATGGAAGAACAGCGCAGTAACCTGGACTGTGTATCAAGCCTTTCAGAAGAGATCCAAGTCGTTCCTGATCCTACTCTGGGACTAAACACAGCAGAGCTTGTAGACTCACCGAGGAGTTTCCCCTGCATGAACTGTTCCTCAAGGAGAGAGCTGATCTTGCAGTTCTTCTTGCGCTCGTCAAACTTCTTCTGGATCTTCTTCGACCTCTTCTTGTTAATCACCTCCTCCTCCTCGGGAGTCTAACACAGGGAATAAAGACATTAGGCGATTAATGATGGGCACAAATGGCACAATTTCAAAAAAAGTTTTTTGTATTGCACTGTTGAGTCTGCAAGAAAACATTTCACTGCACTGTTTATACCTGCTGTGTGAATGAACTGATCAACTAACGATCGTTAACCCCTGGCCTGCTGATAACACGTAATTTAGCTACAAAATCAAAAAAAAAAATCCCATTCTCCAGTACATTTAGTGTCACTCAGTTGTCTGGTAATAAAACCCAAGGTCGTTCTCAGAGTCACTAATATCAATCACAGTCATTCAGTAGCAGAACTGGACAAAGGTATCTTCATAGAAAGACCAGAGATTCTAAAAATCAACATATTGACAACAATGTTTCACACAGAAAGTGAAGGGAACAGAGTAGCAGCTTCTGGACTTAGCCGTCGGTTGTTGACTGTAAGTCACAAGTAGCGTGATAAAGAGCGTCTGCTAAATGACTAAAATGTAGTGCTCTACATTAGGGAGCAATTTGGGACACAGATTGTGGTCCTCTGTAGCTCAGCTGGTAGAGCACGGCGCTTGTAACGACAGGGTAGTGGGTTCGATCCCCGGGACCACCCATACACAAAGATGTATGCACGCATGACTGTAAGTCGCTTTGGATAAAAGCGTCTGCTAAATGGCATATTATTATTATTTAATTTAGATTGTTGAGTGGTTGTAGTAGATACCAGCAGAAGCTCCGACCAAAAGTAGTGCACATTTAAGTCAGTTAATATCAGTCAATTGAAATAAATTCATCAGGCCCTAATCTATGGATTTCACATGACTGAGAATACAGATATGCATCCGTTGGTCACAGATACCCAAAAAATGATGGAGGTGGCTTATGGTAGAGAAATTAACATTCAATTCTCTGTCAACAAATCAGGTGGACATTCCTGCAGTCAGCATGCCAATTGCGCGCTCCCTCAACTTGAGATATCTGTGGCATTGTGTTGTGACAAAACTGCACATTTTAAAGTGGCCTTTATTGTCCCCAGCACAAGGTGCACCTGTGTAATGATCATGCTGTTTAATCAGCTTCTTGATATGCAACACCTGTCATGTGGATGGATTATCTTGGCAAAGGAGAAATGCTCACCAACAGGGATGGAAACAAATGTGCACACGAGATAAATAAGTTTTTAGTGAGTCTGGAAAATGGTCAGGATTTTTTTATTTTTACTGTTAGATCATTGAACATGGGACCAACACTTTACATGTTGCATTTATATATTTTTTTCAGTATAGTATGTACCAAAAGTAGTGCACACCATTTGAGACTTTTAGTACATTTTAGTCATTTTAGCAGACGCTCTTATCCAGAGAGACTTACAGTTAAGTGAGTGCATACATTTTCAGACTGGCCCACCGTGGGAAACGAACCCACAACCCTGGCGTTGCAAGTGCCATGCTCTACCAACTGGCCCCCCGTGGGAAACGAACCCACAACCCTGGCGTTGCAAGCGCCATGCTCTACCAACTGGCCCCCCGTGGGAAACGAACCCACAACCCTGGCGTTGCAAGCGCCATGCTCTACCAACTGGCCCCCCGTGGGAAACGAACCCACAACCCTGGCGTTGCAAGCGCCATGCTCTACCAACTGGCCCCCCGTGGGAAACGAACCCACAACCCTGGCGTTGCAAGCGCCATGCTCTACCAACTGGCCCCCGTGGGAAACGAACCCACAACCCTGGCGTTGCAAGCGCCATGCTCTACCAACTGGCCCCCCGTGGGAAACGAACCCTCAACCCTGGCGTTGCAAGCGCCATGCTCTACCAACTGGCCCCCCGTGGGAAACGAACCCTCAACCCTGGCGTTGCAAGCGCCATGCTCTACCAACTGGCCCCCCGTGGGAAACGAACCCACAACCCTGGCGTTGCAAGCGCCATGCTCTACCAACTGAGCTACACGGGACAGAACATACGTACCAGCTTGGCTCCTTTCTTGCGCCCCAGAGGAGTGGCGAAGTGGGCCTCGTACCACTGCCTGTAGGGCAGGCTGTCCACGAGGACGATGCAGTTCTTCACCAAGGTCTTGGTTCTCACCAGCTCATTGTTGGAGGCGTTGTACACCACATCAATGATCCTGGTCTTACGAGTGCAGCCTGTAGAATGAACACAAGACGTGTCAAACACCTACTTTCCCCACCTGTGCGTGTAGTGGTGAAATTACTTTAGTTATGAAACATGGTTTCAAGTACAGCCTGTAAAATTAAATAAAAACACAGGAACATTAGTGTTTAAGTAGCTTTCAAATGGCCAAATGTACATCTGTATATCGCAAAAACTACACTGAACAAAAATATAAACGCAACATGTAAAGTGTTGGTCCCATGTTTAATGATCTAACAGTAAAAATCCCAAATGTTCAATACGCACAAAGCTTATTTCTCTCATTGTATGCACACATTTGTTTACATCCCTGTTAGTGAGCATTTCCTCCTTTGCCAAAATAATCCATCCACCTGACATATAGATAAGATAATAAGATACCACTTTGAAACGCCACAGACGTCTCAAGCTGAAGGCGCATGCAGTTGGCATGTTTACTGCAGGAATGTCCACCAAAGATGTTCCAAGAGAATTTAATGTTCATTTCTCTACCATAAGCCGCCTCCAACGTCGCTTTACATAATATGGCAGTACGTCCAACCGGCCACACAACCAGTGTGGGTGAAGAGGAGTAATTATGTATAATAAAGGCCTTGAGAGGATCTGCAGAGAAGAATGGGAGAAACTCCCCCAAATACAGGTGTGCCAAGCTTGTAGCGTCATACGCAAGAAGACTCGAGGCTGTAATCGCTGCCAATGGTACTTCAACAAAGTACTGATTAAAGGGTCTGAATAGTTAAGTAAATATGATGTTATTTTAAAAAGATTTGCTAAAATTTCTAAACCTGTTTTGATCTTTTTCATTAGGGGGCATAGTGCATAGATTGAGGACAAGTTTCTGTATTAACCCATTTTAGAACAAGGCGGTGATTGGGTCTGAATACTTCCCGAATGCACTGTACGCCTTGCCTGAAACAAAATATAAAAGGCTATTAGTTAACATCTACTCCAATTTGCTCACGAAACATTAATTCAAGGAAGATTGAAATGCATCGGCTATTCTCATGAAACTGATCAAAATCGCATGTTTGGCATGCAGATGCAGTTTCACTGGTCAAACGTGATTATAATTCATGACTGACAGTGCTGGACTATGGGTATGTCAAACTAACTGTTTGAGGGTATAACAAAAACAAAAAAATCCAATGTGTGGGCATAGGCAGATGTTGCAATTGGAGTATGCATATTTTAGAACCGGGATCTTCAACCCTGTTCCTGGAGAGATACCATCCTGTAGGTTCTCATTCCAACCCTAATCTAGCACACCTGATTCTAATAATTATCTGTGTATAAGATTAGTTACAACTGGGGTTGGAGTGAAACCCTGCAGGACAGTAGTGCTCCAGGAACAGGGTTGAGAGCCTGTCGGTACAGACCTTGATTGAAGAAATGACATACATATTTTATTTGAGCTCCCTCATCTAAAAGAAACAGCAGTAAACCACTGCAAGTCAGATCTGGGTCGGTCTGCTGCATGTGTTCATCCACCTGGAAGCCAAAATGCAACCGTCCCATTACAGGGTAATAACGGCCCTTGGAGACTTCGTTCCTCTATTTTGCCACTGACCACGTTTAAACCTTTTCCATTGAGTATTCGCCTACACTGTAACTCATTAAAATTGAACCAGATTATTTTACCACACCAGCATTGCAATCCAATGCATGCATGATTTACGCAATAAACCGATATATTGCAGCGCTGTAATCCCCCCCCACCACAGAAGGCTATATCGGTCTGCTAATACAAGACTAGTAAAGGCCCAGCGCACTTCTTGTGGGAAAAATATTTATCCCAAAAAATATGTATTTGTATTTTCTCTCCAGGTTTTTTTAAGGCGGTGCTGCACCCAGAATTCCCTCTGCTACAGCCCCATGTTGTAAAGATCTGTACACAATTCCTGGAAGCTGAAAACGTCCCAGTTCTTTCATGGCCTGTATACTCAGACATGTCACCCATTTAGCATGTTCGGGATGTGTACAACTGCATGTTTCAGTTCCCGCCAACAACCAGCAACTTTGAGTGGGACAACATTCCACAGGCCACACTCAGCCAGATCAACTCTATGCGAAGGAGAAGTGTCGCGCTGCATGAGGCAAACGGTCACACCAGATACTGACTGGTTCTGATCCTCGCCCTACCTTTCTTTAAGGTATCTGTATTCCCAGTCGTAACATCCATAGATTACGGCCTAATTAATTTTGATTGACTCTTTTCCTTTATTGAACTAACTCTGGAAAATATTTACCTGTTGCGTTCATATTCTTTCAGTATAGTTTACTACATTTCAAAAGTAGCATTATTGCCAAATGCACACTTGTACGTATTAAATCAAGTGAAATTAATCAAGTTCTCAAACATTTAGTTTCATGGGCGAATCTAGCTAGTCTTTCTCAGAGTCACGAATAGCATCACAAACATTCAGTAGCAGAACTGGACATGGATATCTTCATGGAAAGACTCACTACTCCCTTACAGATTTAACTTGTGTACAGCTGATATCCATAACAGAACGACTGTGTGGAGACTTACACTCAGAGCCCCAGGAGAAGTTGCCCACGTCGACCCTCAGAGCACGGTACTTCTTGTTGCCACCACGGGTCCTCACCGTGTGAATACGGCGAGGTCCGATCTAGGACAAGAGCAGTAGAAACCAAACCAAAAGTGAATTCATTGCATTAAATGGGATACCAAAGTGGCCACACGTGTCCCATTGTTTGGCATAAGTGTGTCAGTGTAACTATGACAGTCCGGGTCATTGGCAGGTCCTTAAACTTTGAACCAAAACGGTCAAAACAGACCTACCTATGGTCAATTTCTAATCATCCACACCACAAACAATCAACCCTCGTCTTTTACTAGCTTCTGTCCACAATACCACTACACGTGGTCTGCGTGTCTTCTTTACCTTGGTGTTTGCAGGGGGACGACCCAACTCATACTTCCTCTTCTTGTGGTAGGGCTTGCGTTTGCCGCCGGTCTTGCGGCGTTTATGCCAGTTGTCCCTAGAGATACCTGGAGTCACAGAAACAGAGGCAAGACACTAGTGAGAAAGGAGCAAACTCTACAAAAAAACACACGCCAATGGAAGCCATTGTGCTTGCGAGTGTCAGTTCTCCAAGGTGGTTATCCGCACAGTAATCTCGGAAACCTATTGGTCATCATATTCACTCAAGCACACAGCTTCTCCGAGCGGAGTGCACCACTACCTAGCGGGGTACACATGTTAGCACGTCCGCCTTGGTTAGCGTGGTTGTGAGTAACCATTGGCCAACATCGACATAGTACTAACGAGAAAGAGTAGCCCGTTCAGTCACTGAACATAGTCTAGTAGATACACATTTTCTTCGTAAACATTCACCGATTTAGTCAATATAGCAAAATAGATTAATTAGTTAACGTACTAAATTGAGAAAACGGACAACACTTTTTCAAAGGCCTATTGCTAGCTTACAACTGCAACATCGCTAACTAACGAGGAAGACCTTCCAGCAAAATTTCTACCAAAACAAAATGTAACAGAGCAATGTATATTAGGTCTGAGAAGATAGACTAAACTTGGAAAATATTAATACAAGCGACAGTGCAATTTGAGAAATATTTGCAAGTCAAGTAGACTAGCCCATGAGAGCCGCCATCTTGTAACATGTCAGACATCATTTTACAATAATTCAGCGGAAAAAAAATCTACGGGGGATATTGCCCTAATTTAACAACATACCCGTAGATATTCAAATAAAATGTTACCTGCCAAACCATTATTGTTATATTCCTGATGTAAAACAACTGATGGACAAGGATTCTCGCAGCGACCCGAGGATGAAAACACTTACCCATTCTCAGGCGCCGGCTAGAAAGAGGACGCGCAAAGGCTCATGGGGAAGTTTCACGGTGTCAGATATCGCGAGATTGTACGAGAACTCTCGAAATACATGCGCGCAAACTGAAACATTGACTTCCGCCATCTGTGTGTGATTTGTGCACCAACCGGGATAAACGTGAAAGCCCCCAAAATGAGTACTGCATAGATTTATACATGTAGGGAACTAAAATTGCATGTTGGAGGCTGGGAAACTGTCCACAGGGGGACGTTTCATTACTTTTGACAGTACTCACATTTTTGGACCTGCACTGTTGGAGTTTAAGAATTTCACTGTACACCGCGATTACATTTGTGACCCTGTGCATGTGACTAAACTCATCAAATGAAATATTCTTTGTCACATGCGCCGAGTACAACAGGTGTAGACCTTACCGTGAAATGCTTACTGACAAGCCCTTAACCAACAATGCAGTTAAGAAAATAGAGTTAAGAAAATATTTACTAAATAAACTAAAGTAATACTTAAAAAAAAATAATAACACAATCAAATAGGCTACTAGGGGGTACCAGTACTGAGTCAATGGGCTGGGGTACAGGTTAGTCGAGGTAATTAGTACATGTAAGTAGTGGTAAAGTGACATCTAATCTACAGTTGAATTGCTCTCATTCTCACCATCTCCCATAAATTGTTGTGAGTCTTTGCCTGTAGGCCTCATATATGCCTCATATATGGCCTCAGTGTGTGAAAAGGTTAGACAATTCTTACTATTCCAAGAAAGACTTGTGCTGCAAGTAACTCTTCACATTTAAGAAAACATAAAATCGTAACCTTTTTTTTCTTCTTTTTTTCGGGGTCATACATTGGAATATTCCCCATATTATGAGGTGACATAAAACAACATCAGAAGTCATGATTATTATATTTCCTCATATTAGTTTATTATGTACAGTACAGCTGTAATAGGTTGGCTACGGTGTAGATATGGTGTACATGACAGCAAGCTTGGCAGCAGTGTAGATATGGTGTACATGACAGCAAGCTTGGCAGCAGTGTAGATATGGTGTACATGACAGCAAGCTTGGCAGCAGTGTAGATATGGTGTACATGATAGCAAGCTTGGCAGCAGCTCCTGAAAGGGATGCTAACGCTGCCTTCATGCTACGGTGTAGATATGGTGTACATGATAGCAAGCTTGGCAACGGTGTAGATATGGTGTACATGATAGCAAGCTTGGCAGCAGCTCCTGAAAGTGTTGCTAACGCTGCCTTCATGCCATTAGCCAATCAGCGTTCTCAACAAGTTCAAAGCACATGTATGCACACAACTTGTTGCTCCCAATTTACAAGTACTATTTTTTCCCCCCCACTTGTTATAAACGCTGCATAAATACAGGTGGGCGTGGCATAAAACTGCTATATGGGCGTGGCAGGGGGGGGGGGGGCGTGGTCACTCCTCCCAGGGACTCATGTCAGTGTCGATGGCAACACAGTTGTAGGCAGCGTAGCGCAGCTTGTCCTCACACACCTTCGCACTGCAGGGACACACAAAGTTAGGGAATTAGATACTTAAGTATTATTTAATGAGCTTGAGAATGTGGAAGGTAGCTCAGTGGTTAAGAGCGTTGTGCCAGTAACCAAAAGGTTCTAATCCCCGAGCCGACTAGGTGAAAAATCTGTCGATGTGCTCTTGAGCAAGGCACTTAACCCTAATTGCTCCTGTAAGTCGCTCTGGATAAGAGCGTCTGCTAAATGACTAAAATGTCAAATGTAAATCTTACTAGAGAATGTGGAAGAGTACAACCATTGAAATTTCACATCTACAATCTCCGTTATATGGAACCAAAGATAAGTGGGTTATCTTGTAAGTATTCTGATAACAGTAGAGAGAATTGCCATTAGGACTCACCTGGGGTAGTTGGGTAGATACAGAGTACTGGAGCAGGTGGAGGACTGTGGCAATGCATCTGTAGTCTCAGAGCTGGAGGGAAGGGAAACCAAAGACGTTGTAAAAAGTGCAGTAACATCAGCCATAAGAGCAGTATCTTATAAGGTATTTGCTTTGGGATTGCGTCCTACTAACGTACGTTATAATGCGTCCTACTAACGTACGTTATAATGCGTCCTACTAACGTACGTTATAATGCGTCCTACTAACGTACGTTATAATGCGTCCTACTAACGTGACGTTATAATGCGTCCTACTAACGTGCGTTATAATGCGTCCTACTAACGTACGTTATAACGCGTCCCTACTAACGTACGTTATAATGCGTCCTACTAACGTACGTTATAATGCGTCCTACTAACGTGCGTTATAATGCGTCCTACTAACGTACGTTATAATGTCGTCCCTACTAACGTACGTTATAATGCGTCCTACTAACGTACGTTATAATGTCGTCCTACTAACGTACGTTATAATGCGCCCTACTAACGTGCGTTATAATGCGTCCTACTAACGTACGTTATAATGCGTCCTACTAACGCAGACGTTATAATGTCGTCCTACTAACGTGACGTTATAATGCGTCCTACTAACGTACGTTATAATGCGTCCTACTAACGTACGTTATAATGCGTCCTACTAACGTGCGTTATAATGCGTCCTACTAACGTACGTTATAATGCGTCCTACTAACGTACGTTATAATGCGTCCTACTAACGACGCGTTATAATGCGTCCTACTAACGACGTTATAATGCGTCCTACTAACGTACGTTATAATGCGTCCTACTAACGTACGTTATAATGCGTCCTACTAACGTACGTTATAATCGTCCTACTAACGATGCGTTATAATGCGTCCTACTAACGTACGTTATAATGCGTCCTACTAACGTACGTTATAATGCATCCTACTAACGTACGTTATAATGCGTCCTACTAACGTACGTTATAATGCGTCCTACTAACGTACGTTAAAATGCGTCCTACTAACGTACGTTATAATGCGTCCTACTAACGTACGTTATAATGCGTCCTACTAACGTGCGTTATAATGCGTCCTACTAACGTGACGTTATAATGCGTCCTACTAACGCACGTTATAATGTCGTCCTACTAACGTACGTTATAATGCGTCCCTACTAACGTACGTTATAATGCGTCCTACTAACGTACGTTATAATGCATCCTACTAACGTACGTTATAATGCGTCCTACTAACGTACGTTATAATGCGTCCTACTAACGTACGTTATAATGCATCCTACTAACGTACGTTATAATGCGTCCTACTAACGTACGTTATAATGCGTCCTACTAACGTACGTTATAATGCGTCCTACTAACGTACGTTATAATGCGTCCTACTAACGTACGTTATAATGCATCCAATTAACATACGTTATAATGCGTCCTACTAACGTACGTTATAATGCGTCCTACTAACGTACATTATAATGCGTCCTACTAACGTACATTATAATGCATCCTACTAACGTACGTTATAATGCGTCCTACTAACGTACGTTATAATGCGTCCTACTAACGTACGTTATAATGCGTCCTACTAACGTGACGTTATAATGCGTCCCTACTAACGTACGTTATAATGCGTCCTACTAACGTACGTTATAATGCGTCCTACTAACGTACGTTATAATGCGTCCTACTAGCGTACGTTATAATGCGTCCTACTAACGTACGTTATAATGCGTCCTACTAACGTACGTCATAATGCGTCCTACTAACGTACGTTATAATGCGTCCTACTAACGTACGTTATAATGCGTCCTACTAACGTACGTTATAATGCGTCCTACTAGCGTACGTTATAATGCGTCCTACTAACGTACGTTATAATGCGACCTACTAACGTACGTTATAATGCGTCCCTACTAACGCACGTTATAATGCGTCCTACTAGCGTACGTTATAATGCGTCCTACTAACGTACGTTATAATGCGTCCTACTAACGTACGTTATAATGCGTCCCTACTAACGTACGTTATAATGCGTCCTACTAACGTACGTTATAATGCGTCCTACTAACGTACGTTATAATGCGTCCTACTAACGTACGTTATAATGCGTCCTACTAACGTACGTTATAATGCGTCCTACTAACGTACGTTATAATGCGTCCTACTAACGTACGTTATAATGCGTCCTACTAACGTACGTTATAATGCGTCCTACTAACGCACGCGTTTAATGCGTCCTACTAACGTACGTTATAATGCGTCCTACTAACGTACGTTATAATGCGTCCTACTAACGTACGTTATAATGCGTCCCTACTAACGTACGTTATAATGCGTCCTACTAACGTACGTTATAATGCATCCTACTAACGCGCGTTATAATGTCGTCCTACTAACGTACGTTATAATGCGTCCCTACTAACGTGCGTTATAATGCGTCCTACTAACGTACGTTATAATGCGTCCTACTAACGTGCGTTATAATGCGTCCTACTAACGTGACGTTATAATGCGTCCTACTAACGTACGTTATAATGCATCCTACTAACGTACGTTATAATGCGTCCTACTAACGTACGTTATAATTCGTCCTACTAACGCACGTTATAATGCGTCCTACTAACGTACGTTATAATGCGTCCTACTAACGTACGTTATAATGCGTCCTACTAACGTACGTTATAATGCGTCCTACTAACGTACGTTATAATGCGTCCTACTAACGTACGTTATAATGCGTCCTACTAACGTACATTATAATGCGTCCTACTAACATACTTTATAATGCGTCCTACTAACGTACGTTATAATGCGTCCTACTAACGTACGTTATAATGCGTCCTACTAACGTACGTTATAATGCGTCCTACAAACGTACGTTATAATGCGTCCTACTAATAATACGTTATAATAATACGTTATAATAATACCCTATAATACGTTATAATGCGTCCTACTAACGTACATTATAATGCGTCCCTACTAACGTACGTTATAATGCGCCTACTAACGTGCGTTATAATGCGTCCTACTAACATACATTATAATGCGTCCTACTAACATACTTTATAATGCGTCCTACTAACGTACGTTATAATGCGTCCTACTAACGTACGTTATAATGCGTCCTACTAACGTACGTTATAATGCGTCCTACAAACGTACGTTATAATGCGTCCTACTAATAATACGTTATAATAATACGTTATAATAATACCCTATAATACGTTATAATGCGTCCTACTAACGTACATTATAATGCGTCCTACTAACGTACGTTATAATGCGTCCTACTAACGTACGTTATAATGCGTCCTACTAACATACATTATAATGCGTCCTACTAACATACTTTATAATGCGTCCTACTAACGTACGTTATAATGCGTCCTACTAACGTACGTTATAATGCGTCCTACTAACGTACGTTATAATGCGTCCTACAAACGTACGTTATAATGCGTCCTACTAATAATACGTTATAATAATACGTTATAATAATACCCTATAATACGTTATAATGCGTCCTACTAACGTACATTATAATGCGTCCTACTAACGTACGTTATAATGCGTCCTACTAACGTACGTTATAATGCGTCCTACTAACATACATTATAATGCGTCCTACTAACGTACGTTATAATGCGTCCTACTAACGTACGTTATAATGCGTCCTACTAACGTACGTTATAATGCATCCTACTAACGTACATTATAATGCGTCCTACTAACGTACGTTATAATGTCGTCCTACTAACGTGCGTTATAATGCGTCCTACTAACGTACGTTATAATGCGTCCTACTAACGTACGTTATAATGCGTCCTACTAACGTGCGTTATAATGTCGTCCTACTAACGTACATTATAATGCGTCCTACTAACGTACGTTATAATGCGCGTCCTACTAACGTACATTATAATGCGTCCTACTAACGTGCGTTATAATGCGTCCTACTAACGTACGTTATAATGCGTCCTACTAACGTACGTTATAATGCGTCCTACTAACGTGCGTTATAATGCGTCCTACTAACGTACGTTATAATGCGTCCTACTAACGTAAGTTATAATGCGTCCTACTAACATACATTATAATGCGTCCTACTAACGTACGTTATAATGCGTCCTACTAACGTACGTTATAATGCGTCCTACTAACATACATTATAATGCGTCCTACTAACGTACGTTATAATGCGTCCTACTAACGTACGTTATAATGCGTCCTACTAACGTACATTATAATGCGTCCTACTAACGTACGTTATAATGCGTCCTACTAACGTACATTATAATGCGTCCTACTAACGTACGTTATAATGCGTCCTACTAACGTACGTTATAATGTCGTCCTACTAACGTACGTTATAATGCGTCCTACTAACGTGCGTTATAATGCGTCCTACTAACATACTTTATAATGCGTCCTACTAACGTACGTTATAATGCGTCCTACTAACGTACGTTATAATGCGTCCTACTAACGTACGTTATAATGCGTCCTACAAACGTACGTTATAATGCGTCCTACTAATAATACGTTATAATAATACGTTATAATAATACCCTATAATACGTTATAATGCGTCCTACTAACGTACATTATAATGCGTCCTACTAACGTACGTTATAATGCGTCCTACTAACGTACGTTATAATGCGTCCTACTAACATACATTATAATGCGTCCTACTAACATACTTTATAATGCGTCCTACTAACGTACGTTATAATGCGTCCTACTAACGTACGTTATAATGCGTCCTACTAACGTGACGTTATAATGCGTCCCTACAAACGTGCGTTATAATGCGTCCTACTAATAATACGTTATAATAATACGTTATAATAATACCCTATAATACGTTATAATGCGTCCTACTAACGTACATTATAATGCGTCCTACTAACGTACGTTATAATGCGTCCTACTAACGTACGTTATAATGCGTCCTACTAACGTACGTTATAATGCGTCCTACTAACGTACGTTATAATGCGTCCTACTAACGTACGTTATAATGCGTCCTACTAACGTACGTTATAATGCGTCCTACTAACGTACGTTATAATGCGTCCTACTAACGTGCGTTATAATGCGTCCTACTAACGTACGTTATAATGCGTCCTACTAACGTACGTTATAATGCGTCCTACTAACGTACGTTATAATGCGTCCTACTAACGTACATTATAATGCGTCCTACTAACGTACGTTATAATGCGTCCTACTAACGTACATTATAATGCGTCCTACTAACGTACGTTATAATGCGTCCTACTAACGTACGTTATAATGCGTCCTACTAACGTACGTTATAATGCGTCCTACTAACGTACGTTATAATGCGTCCCTACTAACGACGTTATAATGCGTCCTACTAACGTACGTTATAATGCGTCCTACTAACATACATTATAATGCGTCCTACTAACGTACGTTATAATGCGTCCTACTAACGTACGTTATAATGCGTCCTACTAACGTACATTATAATGCGTCCTACTAACGTACGTTATAATGCGTCCTACTAACGTACGTTATAATGCGTCCTACTAACGTACGTTATAATGCGTCCTACTAACGTGACGTTATAATGCGTCCCTACTAACGTACATTATAATGCGTCCTACTAACGTACGTTATAATGCGTCCCTACTAACGTACGTTATAATGCGTCCTACTAACGTGACGTTATAATGCGTCCTACTAACGTGCGTTATAATGCGTCCTACTAACGTACGTTATAATGCGTCCTACTAACGTACGTTATAATGCATCCAATTAACATACGTTATAATGCGTCCTACTAACGTACGTTATAATGCGTCCTACTAACGCGCATTATAATGCGTCCTACTAACGTACATTATAATGCATCCTACTAACGTACGTTATAATGCGTCCTACTAACGCATGCTTTATAATGCGTCCTACTAACGTGCGTTATAATGTCGTCCTACTAACGTACGTTATAATGCGTCCTACTAACGTACGTTATAATGCGTCCTACTAACGTACGTTATAATGCGTCCTACTAACGTACGTTATAATGCGTCCTACTAACGTGCGTTATAATGCGTCCTACTAACGTACGTTATAATGCGTCCTACTAACGTGCGTTATAATGCGTCCTACTAACGTACGTTATAATGCGTCCTACTAACGTACATTATAATGCGTCCTACTAACATACTTTATAATGCGTCCTACTAACGTACGTTATAATGCGTCCTACTAACGTACGTTATAATGCGTCCTACTAACGTACGTTATAATGCGTCCTACTAACGTACCCTTGTTTGTCAGGGAAGATGTAAATGGGAGCAGGAAGACGGCTCCTCCCTGTCACAAACCTCAGGAACCGGCTGCGGTCCTCTGGAAGAGAAGAAGAGCGGAGGGCAGAGAACAGTCAGTGAGTGAGTGAGAAAAGAGAATGGAGGACAGAAGACAGGGAGAGAGAGAGAGAGAGAAAGAAGACTGTTTTAACTGACCGTTAGTGAAGTTCATGAGAGCTTCCCACAGGTATTGTACCCTGACATCAGTCTGCTCCAAGTCCTCATATCGAGCTGTAGGGGAGAGAGAGACAGCACTATGGTTTAATATCAACCTAATGTGGTGAGAGACAACACTATGGGTTAATATCCACCTAATGTGGTGAGAGACAACACTATGGGTTAATATCCACCTAATGTGGCGAGGGGACTACAGCCCGGCCCTCTTCAACCACATTCAAGGTCCGTCTTGATTACTCACTGAGTCGTTTGAGTGCCTCCACGGTGATCTCTGGGTCTCCGCAAACTCTCTTCTCCACTTCCTGCCAGGTCAGCAGATCCAACACTGCCTGGGGGACGACCTTCACCAGCCCCGCCTGCATGGCACAGATCTGGAACACAAAACACACACTTTATGGTGAGACACCATCTCCCTCCACACAAGCCAACCCAGACCTGCATGAGGGCAGGTCAACACTCATCAGCCTCCCCCGTCCCACCTGGTGTCTGCTCTCCTCCAGACGTGCCTTCTGTACCAGGTGAATGAACTCCCTGCGGTCACGGTACCGTACCACCTGGTTGCTGCCCCCTGGTAGCAGCTCTACTAGTCTGCCGTCACTCAGCAAGGTGGTGTACACCAGCTCCTCTCCGAACTTAAAGTCAAATGTCTCCTGGTCCATTACCTCCATCGCCTCCAGCAGCTTCACCTGTAGAGACACAGAGGAGAGTAACATAGGACAGAAGCAGTGAGCAAACTAACTAACATTTTAAAAACACAGACGTCGGGAATCACATTATCCAATGCATTGTCAGAATATTGCAACTAGTGATTGTATCGCCTATAGAACAGATACAAGCTTCAGGCTGAAAAGGTTTGTGGACTGAATCCTAACTTGAGTTCTGCCATTTTCACAGTTTTATCTTTCACCTCAATGTATGATTTACCCTCAAGTCAGTTATGATGTTGTGAAAGTTGTAGACGTGACAACAGGGCAGTGCAGTGCTCACCAGGACGGAGTCAACAGCAGGGAAGTCTTTGCTCCAGCTGACTGCCTCCCCTGTTAACTGTTTCCACACCAGACCAGGCAGAGCCAGCACCAGGAAGTCCTTTCCTCGGAGAGCGGCTCCCATCAGCTGTCCGATCCACTCAAACTTGTGGAACTCTCTGCAGGACGGGTTGGGAACATAGTGGTCTCTGGCCTCACCGGTTCCCTGGGAGCAGAAAACTAACTGAAGATCATGTACTACTAACCTTCCCCTGGTTGTACTACTAACCTTCCCCTGGTTTCACTATTAGCCTTCCCCTGGTTGTAATACTAGCCTTCCCCTGGTTGTAATACTAGCCTTCCCCTGGTTGTAATACTAGCCTTCCCCTGGTTGTAATACTAACCTTCCCCTGGTTTCACTATTAGCCTTCCCCTGGTTGTAATACTAGCCTTCCCCTGGTTGTAATACTAGCCTTCCCCTGGTTGTAATACTAGCCTTCCCCTGGTTGTAATACTAGCCTTCCCCTGGTTGTAATACTAGCCTTCCCCTGGTTGTAATACTAGCCTTCCCCTGGTTGTAATACTAGCCTTCCCCTGGTTTCACTACTAGCCTTCCCCTGGTTTCACTACTAGCCTTCCCCTGGTTGTAACTAGCCTTCCCCTGGTTGTACTACTAACCTTCCCCTGGTTGTAATACTAGCCTTCCCCTGGTTGTAACTACTAGCCTTCCCCTGGTTGTACTACTAACCTTCCCCTGGTGGTCCTACTAGCCTTCCCCTGGTTGTAATACTAGCCTTCCCCTGGTTTCACTACTAGCCTTCCCCTGGTTTCACTACTAGCCTTCCCCTGGTTTCACTACTAGCCTTCCCCTGGTTTCACTACTAGCCTTCCCCTGGTTTCACTACTAGCCTTCCCCTGGTTTCACTACTAGCCTTCCCCTGGTTTCACTACTAGCCTTCCCCTGGTTTCACTACTAACCTTCCCCTGGTTGTACTACTAACCTTCCCCTGGTTGTAATACTAGCCTTCCCATGGTTTCACTACTAGCCTTCCCCTGGTTTCACTACTAGCCTTCCCCTGGTTGTACTACTAACCTTCCCCTGGTTGTACTACTAACCTTCCCCTGGTTGTACTACTAACCTTCCCCTGGTTGTACTACTAACCTTCCCCTGGTTGTAATACTAGCCTTCCCCTGGTTTCACTACTAACCTTCCCCTGGTTTCACTACTAACCTTCCCCTGGTTGTACTACTAGCCTTCCCCTGGTTTCACTACTAGCCTTCCCCTGGTTTCACTACTAGCCTTCCCCTGGTTTCACTACTAGCCTTCCCCTGGTTTCACTACTAGCCTTCCCCTGGTTTCACTACTAGCCTTCCCTGGTTGTAATACTAGCCTTCCCCTGGTTTCACTACTAACCTTCCCCTGGTTGTACTACTAGCCTTCCCCTGGTTTCACTACTAGCCTTCCCCTGGTTTCACTACTAGCCTTCCCCTGGTTTCACTACTAGCCTTCCCCTGGTTTCACTACTAGCCTTCCCCTGGTTTCACTACTAGCCTTCCCCTGGTTGTAATACTAGCCTTCCCCTGGTTTCACTACTAGCCTTCCCCTGGTTTCACTACTAGCCTTCCCCTGGTTTCACTACTAACCTTCCCCTGGTTGTACTACTAGCCTTCCCCTGGTTGTAACCAACCTTCCCCTGGTTGTAACTAGCCTTCCCCTGGTTGTAACTAACCTTCCCCTGGTTTCACTACTAGCCTTCCCCTGGTTGTAACTAACCTTCCCCTGGTTTCACTACTAGCCTTCCCCTGGTTGTAACTAACCTTCCCCTGGTTGTACTACTAGCCTTCCCCTGGTTTCACTACTAGCCTTCCCCTGGTTGTAACTAACCTTCCCCTGGTTGTACTACTAACCTTCCCCTGGTTGTACTACTAGCCTTCCCCTGGTTGTACTACTAACCTTCCCCTGGTTTCACTACTAGCCTTCCCCTGGTTGTACTACTAACCTTCCCCTGGTTGTACTACTAACCTTCCCCTGGTTGTACTACTAGCCTTCCCCTGGTTGTAACTAACCTTCCCCTGGTTTCACTACTAGCCTTCCCCTGGTTGTAACTAACCTTCCCCTGGTTTCACTACTAGCCTTCCCCTGGTTGTAACTAACCTTCCCCTGGTTTCACTACTAGCCTTCCCCTGGTTGTACTACTAACCTTCCCCTGGTTGTACTACTAGCCTTCCCCTGGTTGTAACTAACCTTCCCCTGGTTGTACTACTAGCCTTCCCCTGGTTGTACTACTAGCCTTCCCCTGGTTGTACTACTAGCCTTCCCCTGGTTGTAACTAACCTTCCCCTGGTTGTACTACTAGCCTTCCCCTGGTTGTACTACTAGCCTTCCCCTGGTTGTACTACTAGCCTTCCCCTGGTTGTAACTAACCTTCCCCTGGTTGTACTACTAGCCTTCCCCTGGTTGTAACTAGCCTTCCCCTGGTTGTAACTAACCTTCCCCTGGTTGTAACTAGCCTTCCCCTGGTTGTAACTAACCTTCCCCTGGTTGTAACTAACCTTCCCCTGGTTGTAACTAACCTTCCCCTGGTTGTAACTAACCTTCCCCTGGTTGTAACTAACCTTCCCCTGGTTGTAACTAACCTTCCCCTGGTTGTAACTAACCTTCCCCTGGTTGTAACTAACCTTCCCCTGGTTGTAACTAACCTTCCCCTGGTTGTAACTAACCTTCCCCTGGTTGTAACTAACCTTCCCCTGGTTGTAACTAACCTTCCCCTGGTTGTAACTAACCTTCCCCTGGTTGTAACTACTAGACTTCCCCTGGTTTCAGTTGACACCACTTCTTCCAAATAACAAACATTTAGCAAAGTACGAAAACAATGAATCCTCATATTTCAGTATTGAACCCACATGGGTAAAAATGGGTCTGGGCTGGAGAGAACAGTAGTAGGATTCATTACCTGGTTAGTTGTAAAGGAGGTAGAGGTTAGGGTTAGTTACCTGGTTAGTTGTAAAGGAGGTAGAGGTTAGGGTTAGTTACCTGGTTAGTTGTAAAGGAGGTAGAGGTTAGGGTTAGTTACCTGGTTAGTTGTAAAGGAGGTAGAGGTTAGTTACCTGGTTAGTTGTAAAGGAGGTAGAGGTTAGTTACCTGGTTAGTTGTAAAGGAGGTAGAGGTTAGGGTTAGTTACCTGGTTAGATGTCCTGGTGAAGAAGGGTAAGGGCAGAAGACATTCAGCTGAACTGGGACACAGCTCTTCAGACATGTCTGCCAGACTGTCTCTAAACCCACCGCCTTGGTCAATGATGCCCTCCGCTATGAATTTACACTCCCACCACTGGTCATAGCGCGCTGGCCATCTGATCAACAACAACATCATATTCATTGCTGGTTTATTTTCCTGACAACTTGGAAGTCTGTTATGGTAACAGCTTATTATTACACATTAATTTCACCATCTTTTAGATGACAAATCCAGCTTCCTGAGAATGACAGTTGAGTAAATGTGATGGTCAATAAGATGCTGGTTAGAGAGAGAATCACTGTACCTGTAGTCCAAAATCTTCTCAAACTTATCGGATGGCTTCAGACCCTCGTACACCTGCATGGGTTAAAACCAGACGTCAAAATCATTTAGCTAAAAACACACATTCATCTCCCCAACACACACATCTCCCCAACACACACATCTCCCCAACACACTCATCTCCCCAACACACTCATCTCCCCAACACACTCATCTCCCCAACACACTCATCTCCCCAACACACTCATCTCCCCAACACACTCATCTCCCCAACACACTCATCTCCCCAACACACTCATCTCCCCAACACACTCATCTCCCCAACACACACATCTCCCCAACACACTCATCTCCCCAACACACACATCTCCCCAACACACACATCTCCCCAACACACTCATCCCCCCCACTACCTGTGTGAAGACAGCGTTCTTAGCAGTAGGGTCCAGTGAGGGGTTGTCTCTGTGCTCCATGGCCAGTCTGCGGTTGATATAGAGCCGGGGCATGAAGTTGGGCTTGCTGGTCTCCGAGTCCTTCAGACACTGTGTGATCAGGGCCGAGCGACGCTTCGACAGCAGCAGGAACGGCTTGATACTCTACAGCACAAAAAGGTCAATGTACTTAAATGTAATAATGCGCTTGAAAAAAAGGGATGCTGCGAGATTTCGGTCGTTTATCTACTAACCCAGAGCCAGGCGAACTCATGGATACTATCTGTATGTCTCTGCGTGCAGTTTGGGGATGATTGAAGTTAGCGTGTCGTTAGCTTAGCGCAATGGCTGGAAGTCTCCCTGTACAGTAGCCAGCTCCTCTCAAAGGCAGGGGAATACACTATCTAACTACTCCTAAACTGGGTGGTTGGCCATTTACAGTCTTAAAATGCTATACATAGTCATCAACATTTTATACATTTGTTAATTTCACTGATAATCATAAGAAACCAGATTCTATCCACATCCTCATTCTGTCCCAGTTGTTGAAGAGATCGCAACGTTGTAGCCGTCTCATGGCGATGCCTGTGCGTAAATGGGACAGATACAACACTGTGATCTCTATTCAAAATGGTCTCCATGAGTTCATCTGACTCTTGGGTAAGTAAATAAACGAAATCTGGCAGAATCCCTTTAAAGATGATGAAATTAAAAAGGGAGGACACCAGCAGATTACAGACATGACATTCGTGGGGAGTCCCTGTCGACCAGTGGTCTCCAACCCTGGTCCTGGAGAGCTAGTGCAGGGTGAGCAGGCTTTTGTTCCAGCCCAGCACTAGACGTACCTTGATGTGGTTGAAGGTGGCCAGGCTGTAGTCCCAGGCTGGAACCAGGTGGGGCAGGAGACTGTCCAGCAGAGAGATGAACCTGAGGACACACACAAGCTGAGTCACAACACCAACTGGCCAGACAGGGCTAGAGCCCCACATCCAGACAGGGCTAGAGCCCCACATCCAGACAGGGCTAGAGCCCCACATCCAGGCAGGGCTAGAGCCCCACATCCAGGCAGGGCTAGAGCCCCACATCCAGGCAGGGCTAGAGCCCCACATCCAGGCAGGGCTAGAGCCCCACATCCAGACAGGGCTAGAGCCCCACATCCAGACAGGGCTAGAGCCCCACATCCAGGCAGGGCTAGAGCACCACATCCAGGCAGGGCTAGAGCCCCACATCCAGGCAGGGCTAGAGCCCCACACCCAGACAGGGTTAGAGCACCACATCCAGACATCCATTCACCAGCATTCATCTTGGTAGTATAGGAGTATGGTCAGGAGCTTTTCATGATGATCACTACAAGCTCCAGGGTCTTACCTCTGGATAACCAGGGTACCCTCCAGGTAGGTTAGGATCTTACCTCTGTATAACCAGGGTACCCTCCTGGTAGGGTAGGTTAGGGTCTTACCTCTGTATAACCAGGGTACCCTCCTGGTAGGGTAGGTTAGGGTCTTACCTCTGTATAACCAGGGTAGCCTCCAGGTAGGTTAGGGTCTTACCTCTGTATAACCAGGGTACCCTCCAGGTAGGTTAGGGTCTTACCTCTGTATAACCAGGGTACCCTCCAGGTAGGTTAGGGTCTTACCTCTGTATAACCAGGGTACCCTCCAGGTAGGTTAGGGTCTTACCTCTGTATAACCAGGGTAGCCTCCAGGTAGGTTAGGGTCTTACCTCTGTATAACCAGGGTAGCCTCCAGGTAGGTTAGGGTCTTACCTCTGTATAACCAGGGTACCCTCCAGGTAGGTTAGGGTCTTACCTCTGTATAACCAGGGTAGCCTCCTGGTAGGTTAGGGTCTTACCTCTGTATAACCAGGGTAGCCTCCTGGTAGGTTAGGGTCTTACCTCTGTATAACCAGGGTAGCCTCCAGGTAGGTTAGGGCCTTACCTCTGTATAACCAGGGTAGCCTCCAGGTAGGTTAGGGTCTTACCTCTGTATAACCAGGGTACCCTCCAGGTAGGGTAGGGTCTTACCTCTGTATAACCAGGGTACCCTCCAGGTAGGTTAGGGTCTTACCTCTGGATAACCAGGGTACCCTCCAGGTAGGTTAGGTCTTACCTCTGTATAACTAGGGTACCCTCCAGGTAGGGTAGGGTCTTACCTCTGTATAACCAGGGTACCCTCCAGGTAGGTTAGGGTCTTACCTCTGTATAACCAGGGTACCCTCCAGGTAGGGTAGGGTCTTACCTCTGTATAACCAGGGTAGCCTCCAGGTAGGTTAGGGTCTTACCTCTGTATAACCAGGGCTCTGCGGTAGAGGACATCAGGCAGGGTACCCTCCAGTCGAGGATAGCGCACCAGGTTAGGAGACTGAAACACGTCAGCGTTGAGCCCCAGGTCTCTCTCACATGATGACTTGATCTTCAGCCCTCTGATCCGAACGTCTATCCCCTCGTCTGAGAGACGGGGGGAGAAAAGCCAGAGACAGGTTAGGAAGGGGTTGAGTCCATTTCAAATAATTTTCAATTAGGATTATTATTATTATTTTTATGTTTTACTGAAGGGACATTGAGGTCCTGACATTTTACATTATAGTCATTTAGCAGACGCTCTTATCCAGAGCGACTTAAAGTTAGTGAGTGCATACATTTTCATACTGCCCCCGTGGGGAAACGAACCCACAACCCTGGCGTTGCAAGCGCCATGCTCTACCAACTGAGCTACATGGGACTACACGAGTGGATAAGGCTGGGATTGATACAGTATTTCATTCAAGGCACAGTTCTCTATTTCCAAAGTCCAAGCTGATATCTACAGTGTGCCAACAAAGACACTGAGCCACTCCCAGATGAGGTCACAGGGTAAATCTAAGATTCTTCTAGTTTACCAGCTGGACAGAATTTGATGTCAGTCATGATCAGAGCCCTGTGTTCATAAAGCATCTCAAAGTAAGAGCACTGTTTTAAGAGCAGGTCTCCTCCCCTGTCCATATGTTATTCATTAAACGGATCCTACACCAGCACTCCTACTGAGATGCATTGCCAATACAGGCCCGGAAATGATTAGTACAGTTGTGTGTATATTAATTATTCAATGTGTAGCCACCATTCTCACCCCTGCACTCCTCGATGCGGACCTCTATGACTGGCAGGTGGGCCGTCATGTCTTCCAGCACACACACCTCACCAATCAGATTACTGAGGGAGAGAGAAATAAACAAAGTTACAGCTCCTCCTCTGTTTCTGTTCGCTCTGCCGAATACTGCCCTGTTCGCTCTGCCGAATACTGCCCTGTTCGCTCTGCCGAATACTGCCCTGTTCGCTCTGCCGAATACTGCCCTGTTCGCTCTGCCGAATACTGCCCTGTTCGCTCTGCCGAATACTGCCCTGTTCGCTCTGCCGAATACTGCCCTGTTCGCTCTGCCGAATACTGCCCTGTTCGCTCTGCCGAATACTGCCCTGTTCGCTCTGCCGAATACTGCCCTGTTCGCTCTGCCGAATACTGCCCTGTTCGCTCTGCCGAATACTGCCCTGTTCGCTCTGCCGAATACTGCCCTGTTCGCTCTGCCGAATACTGCCCTGTTCGCTTCCGCTCGAATACTGCCCTGTTCCGCTCGCCGAATACTGCCCTGTTCGCTCTGCCGAATACTGCCCTGTTCGCTCTGCCGAATACTGCCCTGTTCGCTCTGCCGAATACTGCCCTGTTAGCTCTGCCGAATACTGCCCTGTTAGCTCTGCCGAATACTGCCCTGTTAGCTCTGCCGAATACTGCCCTGTTCGCTCTGCCGAATACTGCCCTGTTCGCTCTGCCGAATACTGCCCTGTTCGCTCTGCCGAATACTGCCCTGTTCGCTCTGCCGAATACTGCCCTGTTAGCTCTGCTGAATACTGCCCTGTTAGCTCTGCTGAATACTGCCCTGTTCGCTCTGCTGAATACTGCCCTGTTCGCTCTGCCGAATACTGCCCTGTTCGCTCTGCCGAATACTGCCCTGTTAGCTCTGCCGAATACTGCCCTGTTCGCTCTGCTGAATACTGCCCTGTTCGCTCTGCCGAATACTGCCCTGTTCGCTCTGCCGAATACTGCCCTGTTCGCTCTGCCGAATACTGCCCTGTTCGCTCTGCCGAATACTGCCCTGTTCGCTCTGCTGAATACTGCCCTGTTCGCTCTGCTGAATACTGCCCTGTTCGCTCTGCTGAATACTGCCCAGGTGTTCTTTGGAGTAACCTACTCGTCTATGGTGACATCACTGAGCTTCTTCAGATTGTCTCCTTCTCCTCCGAACACCGTCACTCTCTTAGGCATGTAGTTGTCATCGGTTGAGTCCACCGTCAAGATAAGCTTACTGACGGACAAGACAAAAAAACAATACAAATTAACGTTTATTCGCATGTCTTCCTAAGACTTCAAGTATTAAAGCCACCGGCTGACCAAAGTCATGGTTTTGGTGGGCTAGTGGTCATCTGATGATGTACTGTCACCAAGGGAGTACCCCCAGGTTCCATACTAAGCCCCACTCTATTCTCCATCTGTCACCAAGGGAGTACCCCCAGGTTCCATACTAAGCCCCACTCTATTCTCCATCTGTCATCAAGGGAGTACCCCCAGGTTCCATACTAAGCCCCACTCTATTCTCCATCTGTCACCAAGGGAGTACCCCCAGGCTCCATACTAAGCCCCACACTATTCTCCATCTGTCACCAAGGGAGTACCCCCAGGTTCCATACTAAACCCCACACTATTCTCCATCTGTCACCAAGGGAGTACCCCCAGGTTCCATACTAAGCCCCACACTATTCTCCATCTGTCACCAAGGGAGTACCCCCAGGTTCCATACTAAGCCCCACACTATTCTCCATCTGTCACCAAGGGAGTACCCCCAGGTTCCATACTAAGCCCCACACTATTCTCCATCTGTCACCAAGGGAGTACCCCAGGTTCCATACTAAGCCCCACACTATTCTCCATCTGTCACCAAGGGAGTACCCCAGGTTCCATACTAAGCCCCACACCATTCTCCATCTACATAAATCGCAGGTTGGCCATGGCAGTGACAGGACTGTATGACAGTAAGCCTTACTTGACTACGGTGCCTCTCTTCATGTGCAGTCTGATCCAGTGTTGTCCCTGCATCCCATCACTCTCCCAGTATGTGTCTGTGTCTCCATCTGTCAGACAACCTGCCCCACCACTAGGGTCCTCCTGAAATACACACACAGTCAAAATACACACACAGTCAAGACACACACAGTCAAAATACACACACACGTGTTAATTTTGTCACCTATTTTAGTTTCAAAATACCTTTTAGTCTTGGTCCCATTTTAGTCATTTCATCCTTAGTTATCAGTCGACTAAAACTCTGGACAATTTTTGTCTAGTTTTAGTCAGCCATTTTAGTCGGCCATTTTAGTCAGTGCATAAATGACTAAAGGGCAAATAACTGGTTTCCTTGAAAAGGGGAGAATGTGACTTTCCAACAATGTCAGTATTACTGTACTCTACTGTAGTATTACTGTACTATACTGTAGTATTACTGTACTCTACTGTAGTATTACTGTACTATACTGTAGTATTACTGTACTCCTGTAGGTATTACTGTACTATACTGTAGTATTACTGTACTATACTGTAGTATTACTGTACTCTACTGTAGTATTACTGTACTATACTGTAGTATTACTGTACTCCTGTAGGTATTACTGTACTATACTGTAGTATTACTGTATTTCTATAGGCATTACTGTACTCTACTGTAGTATTACTGTACTATACTGTAGTATTACTGTACTCCTATAGGTATTACTGTACTCTACTGTAGTATTACTGTACTCCTATAGGTATTACTGTACTATACTGTAGTATTACTGTACTCCTATAGGTATTACTGTACTCTACTGTAGTATTACTGTTCTCCTAATATTCAACAAATACCATTAGTTTTTCCCATAGGAAAAAAATCAACTGCAACTCGCATTTGCGGACCATGGTGTGACCGTGGCAACACAGATTAATGAATAACAGCGCACATGGGAAAATAGAGCTTCTGATGTGATCAAAGCAACAATAGCCTTCATGGAAGTAAGAGAGAGAGAGTAAAGGTTGAGGTTAGTTACAAGTCCAGTGTCCTGGCTTCACATCAGTTCAAAAGATTGACTGAAGAGACCGCCTGGGAGCAGTGTGGGAGAAGCTGGGCAGATCAGCTCAATCAGATCGCCTGGGAGCAGTGTGGGAGAAGCTGGGCAGATCAGCCAATCAGATCGCCTGGGAGCAGTGTGGGAGAAGCTGGGCAGATCAGCCAATCAGATCGCCTGGGAGCAGTGTGGGAGAAGCTGGGCAGATCAGCCAATCAGATCGCCTGGGAGCAGTGTGGGAGAAGCTGGGCAGATCAGCTCAATCAGATCGCCTGGGAGCAGTGTGGGAGAAGCTGGGCAGATCAGCCAATCAGATCGCCTGGGAGCAGTGTGGGAGAAGCTGGGCAGATCAGCCAATCAGATCGCCTGGGAGCAGTGTGGGAGAAGCTGGGCAGATCAGCCAATCAGATCGCCTGGGAGCAGTGTGGGAGAAGCTGGGCAGATCAGCCAATCAGATCGCCTGGGAGCAGTGTGGGAGAAGCTGGGCAGATCAGCCAATTTTAGTCATTTAGCAGACGCTCCTATCCAGAGCGACTTACAGTTAGTGAGTGCATACATTATTTTAAATTACATTTTTCATACTGGCCCCCCGTGGGAATCGAACCCACAACCCTGGCGTTGCAAACGCCATGCTCTACCAACTGAGCTACATCCCTGCCGGCCATTCCCTCCCCTACCCTGGACGACGCTGGGCCAATTGTGTGCCACCCCATGGGTCTCCCAGTCACGGCCGGCTACGACAGAGCCTGGATTTGAACCAGGATCTCTAGTGGCACAGCTAGCACTGCAATGCAGCGCCTTAGACCACTGCCCCACTCAGGAGGTACATAAATAAATAAATAAAATAAAAAAAGTCCATTAGTCTCGCATGGAATTCTCATCTCCTCACATTTCCGTCGACTAAAATGAAAAGTAATTTGAATAGTTATAGTTTTATTCCAGGGCATCTCGTTCTCGTTACCGTCCTAGTTTTAGTCAGGAAAAAAGGTTGATGACGAAATTAATACTGACACACGCACACAGTTAAGACACACACACTCAATACATACGTACACACAGCCAGAAACACACACTACTCACTGAGCAGGAGGACACGTCGATGCTGGTGACACACAGCCAGAAACACACACTACTCACTGAGCAGGAGGACACATCGATGCTGGTGACACACAGCCAGAAACACACACTACTCACTGAGCAGGAGGACACGTCGATGCTGGTGACACACAGCCAGAAACACACACTACTCACTGAGCAGGAGGACACATCGATGCTGGTGACACACAGCCAGAAACACATACTACTCACTGAGCAGGAGGACACGTCGATGCTGGTGACACACAGCCAGAAACACACTACTCACTGAGCAGGAGGACACGCCGATGCTGGTGACACACAGCCAGAAACACATACTACTCACTGAGCAGGAGGACACGTCGATGCTGGTGACACACAGCCAGAAAACACACTACTCACTGAGCAGAGGACACGTCGATGCTGGTGACACACAGCCAGAAACACATACTACTCACTGAGCAGGAGGACACGCGATGCTGGGACACACAGCCAGAAACACACACTACTCACTGAGCAGGAGGACACGTCGATGCTGGTGACACACAGCCAGAAACACACACTACTCACTGAGCAGGAGGACACGCGATCGGACACACAGCCAGAAACACACACTACTCACTGAGCAGGAGGACACGTCGATGCTGGTGACACACAGCCAGAAACACACACTACTCACTGAGCAGGAGGACACATCGATGCTGGTGACACACAGCCAGAAACACACACTACTCACTGAGCAGGAGGACACATCGATGCTGGTGACACACAGCCAGAAACACACACTACTCACTGAGCAGGAGGACACACAGCCAGAAACACACACTACTCACTGAGCAGGAGGACACGTCGATGCTGGTAACACACTGTTTGACACTTCCCAGGTTCTCATCTTCCTTTCCTATGTGGTCGTAGAAGTAGTGCACCAGATCCTCATCACATTCAAACGTCCAGGTGGGAGGGACATATCTGGCAAAACAGAGAAGCGAACAGTAGTAGTGTTGGTTAGACCAGACTACCTTAATGTCATTATCAACTTCATGGGAGTTTTTACAGAAAGTGTCCAAACTGCACAGCATGTCTGTAGGTCACCAGAGCCTGTTATCACCCATCACCGATGGGCCTGGGCTAGACCGTTGGCTAGCTTCGCTTCCAAACGCACTCACCTGAGCTTCTGGACGGCCGCTTCGTCACACTCTGCGACCTTGGGTTTAGAGCCGATGTGAAGAGAACTCTCTACATCCACCACCTGTTCCCACCTGACAGAGAGCAGACCGTATTAAAACCGCTGAGCTAAAGCTTATACCTTAGTTCGGGCGGCACCATTACTAGTCTTCAGGTCTCGAGCAAAGTTACTCACCACTACTCACCAACTCTGTTACACACACACACACACACACACACACACACACACACACACACACACACACACACACACACACACACACACACACACACACCTACCTGTCGCAGGGTTTGTGGTCATATCCGAAGAGCTGCTGGTGTCTGCCGAGTGTCTCAGGTGATTCTACTGGTACCAGTCGGTCTCCTCCCTCTGTGTGTTTACAGACCAGGACCCAACCCTCCTCACACTCCTGACCCACACGGTGTTCTTCCAACTGATCCTATAACACACACATAAAGACACACAAGCAGACACACACGAGAGTTAAAAGGACAACTGCCTTGATAAGAGTGTCCGCTAAATGATGTAAATGTGTACTGAGTAAAGGCGATCAGTCCTGCGACAAGAATGGAGCCATGACTTCACGAACCAGGAAGTGTGTAAAGCAATGAATCATTCAACTCTTTCTTACCTTGTTGATTTTGACCCAAAGGCCGTGGCTGTTGCAATACTCTTCCCCTGTTGTCCGAATACATGTCCCTTTCTTTGGTTCGATGTTGCACTTGCATAGCTTCTTGCTTTGGAGAGCTTGATGGGGGCTCTCCCACACTGAAACGAGGGTCTTACCGACGGATGAGTTGGCGACGGACGTACTGGACGAGGCGGTTGAATTCGACGACGAATCTTTGCAGATTTTATAACAGACCTCTTTTGGGACGAAACATAGGCACTCGGGCACAGGTTCGCTCTTCCTGAAACTTTCTATGCACTTGTTCAGAAACCGAATCCGTCCCAGTAGAACGTGAGGGTTGTCGCCCGGTGACATCTCTGTTTTTTTTAAAGCTAGCTAACTCAAGCTAGCCGGGCACAACACAGTCCGTCGCAGGGCTAGTTAACTAGCTAGCTATGCGTCACAGTCAACACCACAGTTGAACGGTGGACGTCACCTGACATTTCAGTTTTTCGGTTCGGTTCTCCCTTTGTTGCCCCCCCGGGGATTGTCGTGGAAAACCTGCTCTATACTGAACAAACAAGACAACACAAAAGCTATTTATCCACTGCCCGTTTCAGACGAAACAGAACATTCTCATCCGGTGCCACCGCTTCAGCTAACTGACAGCTAGCGGACACTTTCCGTAGCTCTCACCGGTAGCAGTTAACCGGATCTAAAGGGCGAAACGCCCATTAAGTTATGTTACGGTGTCGGGTTCCGTCTGCAAGTAGCTTAGCGAGCTAGCTTACACCAAAGACTGTTACACTGCTAAAGCATCGGCAGAAAGGTAGCCTTCTATTTAGCTGGCTAGCTAGCTAACATTCCACGAGGAAGCTAGCCATGTGTTTACATTCCATAGCTATCGAAACATTTTAACCTTTTATTTGACCTTTATTTTAACAGGGAGTCCAATTGAGACCAAGGAAGCCCTGCATCTTACAATTACACAACAAATTGCATAGGAAATACACCAGCAAATAAAGACTATATAAAAAAACATGAAAAACAATCACACCCTTTTCCTTACTTACATATGTCAGTCTTGGCAGATTGGTTCACTACCAACAGTATGTTCATTTATGTAGATACACACATTTTGTTCGTGAAATCAATCTGCAATGTATATCGATGGTATCAGGCTTCAAAGTTAAAAGTCATGTTTTTTATAGACATAGGCTGTACACAAAATTATTATTAAAAAGTATCAGGCATGTTTTACAAAATCATTTTTTAATAACCAGGATTACAAACAATCTAAACATGATTGTAGAATACATTTCACACAATCATTGACACACAGGTGCATGGAAAATGCATGAATTATCCCAAAATAAACAAAAGCCATAGACAAGTTGCCCAGATCTTTCAACAAGAGCTCTGCTCATTGTCATTGGCTGGGATGAGTTCCACAGCCACCTTGAACTGCCCCTCCCCTCGTTCTGTCTGCAGATGAGACACCTTCAGCTGTCTGTCTCTCACTAAAGACACATCCTCCACCTTCCTGTCCATTTCACCACACTCATCCTTATAGATGAAGGGTATGGAGACGTCCTGACCAGAGTCGAACCTGCCCAATGAATCAATGAATGAACAAACAAATCAATTGATGAATTAACAAACAAACAAATGAATGAATCACAGTCATTGTAGGCTACCTTATGTCATATGTTGAGCCCATGAAGGTAGGTCTGAGGGTCTCAGCAGCGGTAGAATAAGGGACAGAGAAGTATCTCTCCACCCAGAACTTGTCCTTCTCCGTCGGGGGCAGGTTCTGGTGCATGTCATCCACAGCCAGCATGGATACCTGGGAAGAAACGTGAGGGGAGAAAGATAGCAAAACAAACAATGAATGACAGCAGATCTATCACTGATCTGTCACTGGATGAAACACCACCAGTCCATAAGGTCAGACAATACTTTATAGGCGATGGTAAATGATTGGTTCAGGAAAGTGAACTGAGATAAAAAATGGGAAATACAGCAAAAGGTACAAAATCTCAGATAATTACTTTATCACTCAGCAGTCGATGGTAATTGATGGCCTATATTCAAGTGAAGTGAGCTAAACACACCTGAATATTTCGGTCAATTAGTTGGTTGGTTTCAAAGTCGTCATCGTCCTCTCCGAAGGGATTGATGATCAGCTCCCCCACCTAGAGAACAGAGAGAAGGGAGGACAGTCAAGGACTTTAGCATAAGCAAGAACGAAAACCAATAAATCAATTAACCAACCAATCAATATCCAATCAATCAATTAACCAACCAAACAATATACAATCAACCAAATAACCAACCAATCAATATCCAATCAATCAATTAACCAACCAAACAATATACAATCAACCAAATAACCAACCAATCAATATCCAATCAGCCAACTCATCAATGTTCAATCAATCAATAAGGAACTCACCTTGAGCCAGCCTGCATAGAAGAAGAACTGAAGCAGGGTGAAAACGGGGACATACATGTCCAGCTGGTGGCCTTTATATCCCTTCTCAGGGTTCAGGAACTGTCGACCAATCAGACAGAAGCCGAAGAACGAGTACACAGCCAGGGTCACTACCTTGTGTGGAGGGACGTAATGACATCATCATATTATGACATCATCATATTATGCAGGAAGCAGTTTGGTATTATACATTTACATTTTAGTAATTTAGCAGACGCTCTTATCCAGAGCGACTTACAGTTAGTAAGTGCATACATTATTTTTTTTATTTTTTCATACTGGCCCCCCGTGGGAATCGAACCCACAACACTGGCGTTGCAAACGCCATGCTCTACCAACTGAGCTACATCCCTGCCGGCCATTCCCTCCCCTACCCTGGACGACGCTGGGCCAATTATGCGCCGCCCCATGGGTCTCCCGGTCGCGGCCAGCTTATACAGGCAGCAGTTTGATATTATACAGGCAGCAGTTTGGTATTTTACGGCAGTAATTTGGGCCTCAGCAGTTTATAGTAATATCTTTTGTTTTTACAGCTGAAGATACTTTCACCACATGTAACAGAGGTAGTTAAGTGAACCAAGCTTGCCTGATAAATAAACTTGCCTGAGACCTGAAGACTTGTGTTAGCTCCCTAAGCTAATGCCTAGACTTTAGCTCAGTGGGCTAACAGTCTTGGGGTTCGAACACAGTCTGTCACATTTACCTGAGTGTAGACTAGAGGTTTAGGGGTTAGGGTTAGAGGTTAGGGGTTAGAGGTTAGGGTTACCGGAGTGTAGACTAGAGGTTTAGGGGTTAGAGGTTAGGGGTTAGAGGTTAAGGTTACCTGAGTGTAGACTAGAGGTTTAGGGGTTAGGGTTAGAGGTTAGGGTTACCTGAGTGTAGACTAGAGGTTAGGGGTTAGAGGTTAGGGTTACCTGAGTGTAGACTAGAGGTTTAGGGGTTAGGGTTAGAGGTTAGGGGTTAGAGGTTAGGGTTACCTGAGTGTAGACTAGAGGTTAGGGGTTAGAGGTTAGGGTTACCTGAGTGTAGACTAGAGGTTTAGGGGTTAGGGTTAGAGGTTAGAGGTTAGGGTTACCTGAGTGTAGACTAGAGGTTAGGGGTTAGGGAGGTTAGGTTACCTGGAGTGTAGACTAGAGGTAGGGGTTGAGTTAGGGTACCGGAGGGCAGACTAGAGGTTAGGGGTTAGAGGTTAGGTTACCTGAGTGTAGACTAGAGGTTTAGGGGTTAGGGGTTAGAGGTTAGGGTTAGAGGTTAGGGTTACCTGAGTGTAGACTAGAGGTTTAGGGGTTAGGGTTAGAGGTTAGGGTTACCTGAGTGTAGACTAGAGGTTTAGGGGTTAGGGTTAGAGGTTAGGGTTACCTGAGTTTAGACTAGAGGTTTAGGGGTTAGAGGTTAGAGGTTAGGGGTTAGAGGTTAGGGTTACCTGAGTGTAGACTAGAGGTTTAGGGGTTAGGGTTAGAGGTTAGGGTTACCTGAGTGTAGACTAGAGGTTTAGGGGTTAGGGGTTAGAGGTTAGGGGTTAGAGGTTAGGGTTACCTGAGTGTAGACTAGAGGTTTAGGGGTTAGGGTTAGAGGTTAGGGGTCGAGGTTAGGGTTACCTGAGTGTAGACTAGAGGTTTAGGGGTTAGGGTTAGAGGTTAGGGTTACCTGAGTATAGACTAGAGGTTTAGGGGTTAGGGTTAGAGGTTAGGGGTTAGAGGTTAGGGGTTAGAGGTTAGGGGTTAGAGGTTAGGGTTACCTGAGTGTAGACTAGAGGTTTAGGGGTTAGGGTTAGAGGTTAGGGTTACCTGAGTGTAGACTAGAGGTTTAGGGGTTAGGGTTAGAGGTTAGGGTTAGAGGTTAGGGTTACCTGAGTGTAGACTAGAGGTTTAGGGGTTAGGGGTTAGAGGTTAGGGTTACCTGAGTGTAGACTAGAGGTTTAGGGGTTAGGGTTAGAGGTTAGGGGTTAGAGGTTAGGGTTACCTGAGTGTAGACTAGAGGTTTAGGGGTTAGAGGTTAGGGTTAGAGGTTAGAGGTTAGGGTTACCTGAGTGTAGACTAGAGGTTAGGGTTAGAGGTTAGAGGTTAGGGTTACCTGAGTGTAGACTAGAGGTTTAGGGGTTAGGGTTAGAGGTTAGGGTTACCTGAGTGTAGACTAGAGGTTTAGGGGTTAGGGTTAGAGGTTAGGGGTTAGAGGTTAGGGTTACCTGAGTGTAGACTAGAGGTTAGGGTTAGAGGTTAGAGGTTAGGGTTACGAGTGTAGACTAGAGGTTTAGGGGTTAGAGGTTAGGGGTTAGAGGTTAGGGTTACCTGAGTGTAGACTAGAGGTTTAGGGGTTAGGGGTTAGAGGTTAGGGTTAGAGGTTAGGGTTACCTGAGTGTAGACTAGAGGTTTAGGGGTTAGGGGTTAGAGGTTAGGGTTACCTGAGTGTAGACTAGAGGTTTAGGGGTTAGGGTTAGAGGTTAGGGGTTAGAGGTTAGGGTTACCTGAGTGTAGACTAGAGGTTTAGGGGTTAGGGTTAGAGGTTAGGGGTTAGAGGTTAGGGTTACCTGAGTGTAGACTAGAGGTTTAGGGGTTAGGTTTTGAATTAGGGTAGGGTTAAAAAGAGACTGGTTTGTCTTGTGGTGCGCAGGCCTATTGTTGTGTGCCCCTCCAATATAATGCTATAAACCATTCAACTGTTAAAATTATCTAGATTACCCCCTCCAAACTTACCAAAAGTAAGTAGGTTATTATTGTTTCTAAATGATAGTCTGAGTGGTTATCTAGGACCATGAAGGGACTGAGATATTAAAATATACAAGGGATCAGGGGATAGATGCTTTAATAATACATATACAAACACAATTATATCCACATATATAAGCGCTAGAAGACAAAGTGCTAAGAGATAAAGTGCTAAAAGGTTTAGGGGTTAGGGTTAGAGGTTAGGGGTTAGAGGTTAGGGTTACCTGAGTGTAGACTAGAGGTTTAGGGGTTAGAGGTTAGAGTTACCTGAGTGTAGACTAGAGGTTTAGGGGTTAGGGTTAGAGGTTAGGGGTTAGAGGTTAGGGTTACCTGAGTGTAGACTAGAGGTTTAGGGGTTAGGGTTAGAGGTTAGGGGTTAGAGGTTAGGGTTACCGGAGTGTAGACTAGAGGTTTAGGGGTTAGGGTTAGAGGTTAGGGTTACCTGAGTGTAGACTAGAGGTTTAGGGGTTAGGGTTAGAGGTTAGGGGTTAGAGGTTAGGGTTACCTGAGTGTAGACTAGAGGTTTAGGGGTTAGGGTTAGAGGTTAGGGTTACCTGAGTGTAGACTAGAGGTTTAGGGGTTAGGGTTAGAGGTTAGGGGTTAGAGGTTAGGGTTACCTGAGTGTAGACTAGAGGTTTAGGGGTTAGGGTTAGAGGTTAGGGGTTAGAGGTTAGGGTTACCTGAGTGTAGACTAGAGGTTTAGGGGTTAGGGTTAGAGGTTAGGGGTTAGAGGTTAGGGTTACCTGAGTGTAGACTAGAGGTTTAGGGGTTAGGGTTAGAGGTTAGGGTTACCTGAGTGTAGACTAGAGGTTTAGGGGTTAGGGTTAGAGGTTAGGGGGTAGGAGGTTAGGTTACCTGAGTGTAGACTAGAGGTTTGGGGGTTAGGGTTAGAGGTTAGGGTTAACTGAGTGTAGACTAGAGGTTTAGGGGTTAGGGTTAGAGGTTAGGGGTTAGAGGTTAGGGTTACCTGAGTGTAGACTAGAGGTTTAGGGGTTAGGGGTTAGAGGTTAGGGTTACCTGAGTGTAGACTAGAGGTTTAGGGGTTAGGGTTAGAGGTTAGGGGTCAGAGGTTAGGGTTACCTGAGTGTAGACTAGAGGTTTAGGGGTTAGGGTTAGGGGTTAGGGTTAGAGGTTAGGGGTTACCTGAGTGTAGACTAGAGGTTTAGGGGTTAGGGTTAGAGGTTAGGTTACCTGAGTGTAGACTAGAGGTTTAGGGGTTAGGGTTAGGGGTTAGGGGTTAGAGGTTAGGGTTACCTGAGTGTAGACTAGAGGTTTAGGGTTAGGGTTAGAGGTTAGGGGTTAGAGGTTAGGTTACCTGAGTGTAGACTAGAGGTTTAGGGGTTAGGTTAGAGGTTAGGGTTACCTGGAGTGTAGACTAGAGGTTTAGGGGTTAGGGTTAGAGGTTAGGGGGTAGAGGTTAGGTTACCTGGAGTGTAGACTAGAGGTTTAGGGGTTAGGGTTAGAGGTTAGGGTTACCTGAGTGTAGACTAGAGGTTTAGGGGTTAGAGGTTAGGGTTAGAGGTTAGAGGTTAGGGTTACCTGAGTGTAGACTAGAGGTTAGGGTTAGAGGTTAGAGGTTAGGGTTACCTGAGTGTAGACTAGAGGTTTAGGGGTTAGGGTTAGAGGTTAGGGTTACCTGAGTGTAGACTAGAGGTTTAGGGGTTAGGGTTAGAGGTTAGTGGGTTAGAGGTTAGGGTTACCTGAGTGTAGACTAGAGGTTTAGGGGTTAGGGTTAGAGGTTAGGGGTTAGAGGTTAGGGTTACCTGAGTGTAGACTAGAGGTTTAGGGGTTAGGGTTAGAGGTTAGGGGTTAGAGGTTAGGGTTACCTGAGGTAGACAGATGTTTAGGGGTTAGGTTTTGAATAAGGTAGGGTTAAAAAGAGACTGGTTTGTCTTGTGGTGCTGCAGGCCTATTGTTGTGTGCCCCTCCAATATAATGCTATAAACCATTCAACTGTTAAAATTATCTAGATTACCCCCTCCAAACTTACCAAAAGTAAGTAGGTTATTATTGTTTCTAAATGATAGTCTGAGTGGTTATCTAGGACCATGAAGGGACTGAGATATTAAAATATACAAGGGATCAGGGGATAGATGCTTTAATAATACATATACAAACACAATTATATCCACATATATAAGCGCTAGAAGACAAAGTGCTAAGAGATAAAGTGCTAAAAGGTTTAGGGGTTAGGGTTAGAGGTTAGGGGTTAGAGGTTAGGGTTACCTGAGTGTAGACTAGAGGTTTAGGGGTTAGGGTTAGAGGTTAGGGTTACCTGAGTGTAGACTAGAGGTTTAGGGGTTAGGGTTAGAGGTTAGGGTCAGAGGTTGGGTTACCTGAGTGTAGACTAGAGGTTTAGGGGTTAGGGTTAGGGTTAGGGTTAGAGGTTAGGGTTACCTGAGTGTAGACTAGAGGTTTAGGAGGTTAGAGGTTAGGGTTAACGGAGGATAGAGGTTTAGGGGTTAGGGTTAGAGGTTAGGGTTACCTGAGTGTAGACTAGAGGTTTAGGGGTTAGAGGTTAGGGGTTAGAGGTTAGGGTTACCTGAGTGTAGACTAGAGGTTTAGGGGTTAGGGTTAGAGGTTAGGGGTTACCTGAGTGTAGACTAGAGGTTTAGGGGTTAGGGGTTAGAGGTTAGGGTTAGAGGTTAGGGTTACCTGAGTGTAGACTAGAGGTTTAGGGGTTAGGGTTAGAGGTTAGGGTTAGAGGTTAGGTTACCTGAGTGTAGACTAGAGGTTTAGGGGTTAGGGTTAGAGGTTAGGGTTACCTGAGTGTAGACTAGAGGTTTAGGGTTAGGGTTAGGAGGTTAGGGTTGACCCGGAGTGTAGACTAGGAGGTTTAGGGGTTAGGGGTTAGAGGTTAGGTTACCTGAGGTAGAGGTTTAGGGAGAGTTAGAGGTTAGGGGGTTAGAGGTTAGGGTTACCTGAGTGTAGACTAAGGTTTGGGGTTAGGGTTAGAGGTTAGGGGTTAGAGGTTAGGTTACCTGAGTGTAGACTAGAGGGTTAGGGTTAGAGGTTAGGGTTAGAGGTTAGGGTTACCTGAGTGTAGACTAGAGGTTTAGGGGTTAGGGTTAGAGGTTAGGGGTCAGAGGTTAGGGTTACCTGAGTGTAGACTAGAGGTTTAGGGGTTAGGGGTTAGAGGTTAGGGTTACCTGAGTGTAGACTAGAGGTTTAGGGGTTAGGGTTAGAGGTTAGGGGTTAGAGGTTAGGGTTACCTGAGTGTAGACTAGAGGTTTAGGGGTTAGGGTTAGAGGTTAGGGGTTAGAGGTTAGGGTTACCTGAGTGTAGACTAGAGGTTTAGGGGTTAGGGTTAGAGGTTAGGGTTACCTGAGTGTAGACTAGAGGTTTAGGGGTTAGGGGTTAGAGGTTAGGGTTACCTGAGTGTAGACTAGAGGTTTAGGGGTTAGGGGTTAGAGGTTAGGGTTAGAGGTTAGGGTTACCTGAGTGTAGACTAGAGGTTTAGGGGTTAGGGTTAGAGGTTAGGGTTACCTGAGTGTAGACTAGAGGTTTAGGGGTTAGGGTTAGAGGTTAGGGTTACCTGAGTGTAGACTAGAGGTTTAGGGGTTAGGGTTAGAGGTTAGGGGTTAGAGGTTAGGGTTACCTGAGTGTAGACTAGAGGTTTAGGGGTTAGGGTTAGAGGTTAGGGGTTAGAGGTTAGGGTTACCTGGAGTGTAGACTAGAGGTTTAGGGGTTAGGGTTAGAGGTTAGGGTTACCTGAGTGTAGACTAGAGGTTTAGGGGTTAGGGTTAGAGGTTAGGGGTTAGAGGTTAGGGTTACCTGAGTGTAGACTAGAGGTTTAGGGGTTAGGGGTTAGAGGTTAGGGTTAGAGGTTAGGGTTACCTGAGTGTAGACTAGAGGTTGTTAGGGGTTAGAGGTTAGGGGTTAGAGGTTAGGGTTACCTGAGTGTAGACTGAGGTTTAGGGGTTAGGGTTAGAGGTTAGGTTAGAGGTTAGGGTTACCTGAGTGTAGACTAGAGGTTTAGGGGTTAGGGTTAGAGGTTGGGGTTAGAGGTTAGGGTTACCTGAGTGTAGACTAGAGGTTTAGGGGGTTAGGGTTAGAGGTTAGGGTTACCTGAGTGTAGACTAGAGGTTTAGGGGTTAGGGTTAGAGGTTAAGGGTTAGAGGTTAGGGTTACCTGAGTGTAGACTAGAGGTTTAGGGGTTAGGGTTAGAGGTTAGGGGTTAGAGGTTAGGGTTACCTGAGTGTAGACTAGAGGTTTAGGGTTAGGGTTAGAGGTTAGGGTTACCTGAGTGTAGACTAGAGGTTTAGGGGTTAGGGTTAGAGGTTAGGGGTCAGAGGTTAGGGTTACCTGAGTGTAGACTAGAGGTTTAGGGGTTAGAGGTTAGAGGTTAGGGGTTAGAGGTTAGGGTTACCTGAGTGTAGACTAGAGGTTTAGGGGTTAGGGTTAGAGGTTAGGGTTAGAGGTTAGGGTTACCTGAGTGTAGACTAGAGGTTTAGGGGTTAGGGGTCAGAGGTTAGGGTTACCTGAGTGTAGACTAGAGGTTTAGGGGTTAGGGGTCAGAGGTTAGGGTTACCTGAGTGTAGACTAGAGGTTTAGGGGTTAGGGTTAGAGGTTAGGGGTTAGAGGTTAGGGTTACCTGAGTGTAGACTAGAGGTTTAGGGGTTAGGGGTTAGAGGTTAGGGTTACCTGAGTGTAGACTAGAGGTTTAGGGGTTAGGGGTTAGAGGTTAGGGGTTAGAGGTTAGGGTTACCTGAGTGTAGACTAGAGGTTTAGGGGTTAGGGTTAGAGGTTAGGGTTAGAGGTTAGGGGTTACCTGAGTGTAGACTAGAGGTTTAGGTTAGGTTAGAGGTTAGGGGTTAGAGGTTAGGGTTACCTGAGTGTAGACTAGAGGTTTAGGGGTTAGGGTTAGAGGTTAGGTTAGAGGTTAGGGTTACCTGAGTGTAGACTAGAGGTTTAGGGGTTAGGGTTGAGGTTAGAGGTCAGGGTTAGGTTACCTGAGTGTAGACTAGAGGTTTAGGGGTTAGGGTTAGAGGTTAGGGTTAGAGGTTAGGGGTTAGAGGTTAGGGTTACCTGAGTGTAGACTAGAGGTTTAGGGGTTAGGGTTAGAGGTTAGGGTTAGAGGTTAGGGTTACCTGAGTGTAGACTAGAGGTTTAGGGGTTAGGGGTTAGAGGTTAGGGTTACCTGAGTGTAGACTAGAGGTTTAGGGTTTAGGGTTAGAGGTTAGGGGTTAGGGTTACCTGAGTGTAGACTAGAGGTTTAGGGGTTAGGGTTAGAGGTTAGGGGTTAGAGGTTAGGGTTACCTGAGTGTAGACTAGAGGTTTAGGGGTTAGGGTTAGAGGTTAGGGGTTAGAGGTTAGGGTTACCTGAGTGTAGACTAGAGGTTTAGGGGTTAGGGTTAGGGGTTAGGGGTTAGAGGTTAGGTTACCTGAGTGTAGACTAGAGGTTTAGGGGTTAGGGTTAGAGGTTAGGGGTTAGAGGTAGGGTTACCTGAGTGTAGACTAGAGGTTTAGGGTTAGGGTTAGAGGTTAGTACCGTGTAGACTAGAGGTTTAGGGGTTAGGGTTAGAGGTTAGGGTTACCTGAGTGTAGACTAGAGGTTTAGGGGGTTAGGGTTAGAGGTTAGGGGTTGAGGTTAGGGTTACCTGAGTGTAGACTAGAGGTTTAGGGGTTAGGGTTAGAGGTTAGAGGTTAGGGTTACCTGAGTGTAGACTAGAGGTTTAGGGGTTAGAGGTTAGGGTTAGAGGTTAGGTTACCTGAGTGTAGACTAGAGGTTTAAGGGGGTTAGGGTTAGAGGTTAGGGTTACCTGAGTGTAGACTAGAGGTTTAGGGGTTAGGGTTAGAGGTTGGGGGTTAGGGGTTGGGTTACCTGAGTGTAGACTAGAGGTTTAGGGGTTAGGGTTTTTGTAGAGGTTAGGGTTACCTGAGTGTAGACTAGAGGTTTAGGGGTTAGGTTAGAGGTTAGGGTTAGAGGTTAGGTTACCTGAGTGTAGACTAGAGGTTTAGGGGTTAGGGGTTGAGGGGAGAGGTTAGGTTACCTGGAGTGTAGACTAGAGGTTTAGGGTTAGGGGTTAGAGGTTAGGGTTACCTGAGTGTAGACTAGAGGTTTAGGGGTTAGGGTTAGAGGTTAGGGTTACCTGAGTGTAGACTAGAGGTTTAGGGGGTTAGGGTTAGAGGTTAGGGGTTAGAGGTTAGGTTACCTGAGTGTAGACTAGAGGTTTAGGGGTTAGGGTTAGAGGTTAGGTTACGGTGTAGACTAGAGGTTGGGGTTAGGGGTTAGAGGTTAGGGTTACCTGAGTGTAGACTAGAGGTTTAGGGGTTAGGGTTAGAGGTTAGGGGTTAGAGGTTAGGGTTACCTGAGTGTAGACTAGAGGTTTAGGGGTTAGGGTTAGAGGTTAGGGGGTTAGAGGTTAGGGTTACCTGAGTGTAGACTAGAGGTTTAGGGTTAGGGTTAGAGGTTAGGGGTTGAGGTTAGGGTTACCTGAGTGTAGACTTAGAGGTTTAGGGTTAGGGTTAGAGGTTAGGGTTACCTGAGTGTAGACTAGAGGTTTAGGGGTTAGGGTTAGAGGTTAGGGTAGGTTGAGTTAGGTTACCTGAGTGTAGACTAGAGGTTTAGGGGTTAGGGTAGATAGGGTTAGAGGTTAGGGTTACCTGAGTGTAGACTAGAGGTTTAGGGGTTAGGGTTAGAGGTTAGGGGAGGTTAGGGTTACCTGAGTGTAGACTAGAGGTTTAGGGGTTAGGTTAGAGGTTAGGGTTAGAGGTTAGGGTTACCTGAGTGTAGACTAGAGGTTTAGGGGTTAGGGTTAGAGGTTAGGGTTACCTGAGTGTAGACTAGAGGTTTAGGGGTTAGGGGTTAGAGGTTAGGGGTTAGAGGTTAGGGTTACCTGAGTGTAGACTAGAGGTTTAGGGTTAGGTTAGAGGTTAGGGTTACCTGAGTGTAGACTAGAGGTTTAGGGTTAGGGTTAGAGGTTAGGGGTTACCTGAGTGTAGACTAGAGGTTTGGGGTTAGGGTTAGAGGTTGGGGTAGAGGTTAGGGTTACCTGAGTGTAGACTAGAGGTTTAGGGGTTAGGGTTAGAGGTTAGGGTTAGAGGTTAGGTTACCTGAGTGTAGACTAGAGGTTTAGGGGTTAGGGTTAGAGGTTAGGGGTTAGAGGTTAGGGTTACCTGAGTGTAGACTAGAGGTTTAGGGGTTAGGGTTAGAGGTTAGGGTTACCTGAGTGTAGACTAGAGGTTTAGGGGTTAGGGTTAGAGGTTAGGGTTACCTGAGTGTAGACTAGAGGTTTAGGGGTTAGGAGTTAGAGGTTAGGGTTTGAGGTTGGGTTACCTGAGTGTAGACTAGAGGTTTAGGGGTTAGGGTTAGAGGTTAGGGTTACCTGAGTGTAGACTAGAGGTTTAGGGGTTAGGGTTAGAGGTTAGGGTTACCTGAGTGTAGACTAGAGGTTTAGGGGTTAGGGGTTAGAGGTTAGGGTTACCTGAGTGTAGACTAGAGGTTTAGGGGTTAGGGTTAGAGGTTAGGGGTTAGAGGTTAGGGTTACCTGAGTGTAGACTAGAGGTTTAGGGGTTAGAGGTTAGGGGTCAGAGGTTAGGGTTACCTGAGTGTAGACTAGAGGTTTAGGGGTTAGGGTTAGAGGTTAGGGTTACCTGAGTGTAGACTAGAGGTTTAGGGGTTAGGGGTTAGAGGTTAGGGGTTAGAGGTTAGGGTTACCTGAGTGTAGACTAGAGGTTTAGGGGTTAGGGGTTAGAGGTTAGGGGTCAGAGGTTAGGGTTACCTGAGTGTAGACTAGAGGTTTAGGGTTGGGGTTAGAGGTTAGGGTTACCTGAGTGTAGACTAGAGGTTAGGGTTAGGGTTAGAGGTTAGGGGTTAGAGGTTAGGGTTACCTGAGTGTAGACTAGAGGTTTAGGGGTTAGGGTTAGAGGTTAGGGTTACCTGAGTGTAGACTAGAGGTTTAGGGGTTAGGGTTAGAGGTTAGGGGTTAGAGGTTAGGGTTACCTGAGTGTAGACTAGAGGTTTAGGGGTTAGGGGTTAGAGGTTAGGGGTTAGAGGTTAGGGTTACCTGAGTGTAGACTAGAGGTTTAGGGGTTAGGGTTAGAGGTTAGGGTTACCTGAGTGTAGACTAGAGGTTTAGGGGTTAGGGTTAGAGGTTAGGGTTACCTGAGTGTAGACTAGAGGTTTAGGGGTTAGGGTTAGAGGTTAGGGGTCAGAGGTTAGGGTTACCTGAGTGTAGACTAGAGGTTTAGGGGTTAGGGTTAGAGGTTAGGGTTACCTGAGTGTAGACTAGAGGTTTAGGGGTTAGGGTTAGAGGTTAGGGGTCAGAGGTTAGGGTTACCTGAGTGTAGACTAGAGGTTTAGGGGTTAGGGTTAGAGGTTAGGGGTTAGAGGTTAGGGTTACCTGAGTGTAGACTAGAGGTTTAGGGGTTAGGGTTAGAGGTTAGGGGTTAGAGGTTAGGGTTACCTGAGTGTAGACTAGAGGTTTAGGGGTTAGGGTTAGAGGTTAGGGGTTAGGGTTAGGGGTTAGAGGTTAGGGGTCAGAGGTTAGGGTTACCTGAGTGTAGACTAGAGGGATGCTGATCCAGTCATAGTGAAACAGCAGGCTGCACTTGCCTCTGTAGTTATTCAGCTCCTAGGGACAGGAGGACAAATAGAGCTTCATAGTTAGTGCCAGGAGTTTTACCTGACCATGTGAACTGTCCAGAAAGAACTCCTAGCCGTTATGTCATGATGTATACTATTGTCTTTAAGTAAAGTCAGTCAAATGGAATCCTGGGGATGGAGAAGGGCTCATGTGAGCTATGGGGGTCTCTGGGGCTATGGGGGTCTCTGGGGCTATGGGGGTCTCTGGGGCTATGTATCCCCCATCTGCGTATTTGCGGTCAATTCACAGGTTCAGTATTCAGAGAAAAGCACTCACATCCATGAGCAGTCGTAGAGCGATGTCGTCTCTGACCCGGCCCTCCTGTCTGGCCTGTGATGCCAGGTTAGTGAACCACGTCAGAGGCATCCAGTACTTGTTGAAGTCAGAGTACAGACCATCCAGCTGTTTATGCTCCAGTGGTGTCATAAACCCTGCACCAGGAGATAAGAGGTGGTGTCATAAACCCTGCACCAGGAGATAAGAGGTGGTGTCATAAACCCTGCACCAGGAGATAAGAGGTGGTGTCATAAACCCTGCACCAGGAGATAAGAGGTGGTGTCATAAACCCTGCACCAGGAGATAAGAGGTGGTGTCATAAACCCTGCACCAGGAGATAAGAGGTGGTGTCACAAACCCTGCACCAGGAGATAAGAGGTGGTGTCATAAACCCTGCACCAGGAGATAAGAGGTGGTGTCTAACCTGCACGCAACCGCACCAGGAGATAAGAGGTGGTGTCATAAACCCTGCACCAGGAGATAAGAGGTGGTGTCATAAACCCTGCACCAGGAGATAAGAGGTGGTGTCATAAACCCTGCAGAGGAATGTAACTCAGGCAGCACAAATCTGATCTCTTTTGACCAATCAGATCTTTCGACAATAATTGGGCAAAAAATCAGAATTGGGCTGCCTGTGTAAATGCAGCCATAGAGGTGTATAGCCTATGCATTAACCCTGGGACATGAAAGGACATTAAAGGACATGAAAGGACATGCACGGACGCATGCACACACACACATCCTCACCTGCATCCACCACGTGCTCCAGGGTTGGGAACCGTCTGCGTACTCTAATGCTGATGGATCGCAGGATGAGGACAGAGGAGAGGTTAACATATCTCATGAGTGTGCGTCGGAGCAGCCGGCCCCTCTCGTCGACCCCGTGGACGTTCCCTGACACCACCATCATCAGGTTATCAGGCAGGGGGAAGCTGGTGTATTGACCCCACCAACGGTTGAACGCCAGGGTTACATAGAAACCTTACAGGAAAATATGACGTGCACATCAAATCAAAAGTTTCTTCGCCACGTACACAGTTTATCAGGTGTTACTACAGGTGCAGAGAAATGCTTGTATTGCCAGCTCCTTCAACAGTAAAAAATAAAAATGTGAACATGTCCAAGTAACATCTTTCACTGAGGCAGATGGCTTGTTCATAACAAAACCCTTTGATATTTGCCAACCACTTGAATAACGTTTTTTGTTGACAAGATTAGCAAACTTAGGCATGATATGCGAACAACAAATGCTGAGCCTTCATATTCATGCTTAATGGACCAAATAATGAAAGACTAGCACTGTAGTTTTGAGTTCCACAAAGTGGGTGTGGAAGAGGTGAAAAAATTGTTGCTATCTATAAATAAGGACAAGCCACCTGGTACCGACAACCTGGATGGTAAATTGCTGAGGTTGGTAGCGGAATTGTGACTCCTGTTTGACACATCTTCAAGTTAAGCCTAGAAGACGGTGTGTGCCCTCAGACATGGAGGGAGGTAAAGGTCATTCCACTACCCAAGAATAGTAGAGCACCCTTTAATGGTTCAAACAGCCAACCAATCGGCCTGTTACAAGTGCTTAGCAAACTTTTTTTTTTAAATGCTAAGTTATTTTACAGAAAACAAATTAACAACAGACTTTCAGCATGCTTATAGGGAAGGGCACTCAACATGCTCGGCACTGACAAGAATGACTGATGATTGGCTGAAATAAATTGATAGTAAGAAGATTGTGGGAGCTGTTTTGTTAGACTTCAGTGCAGCTTTTGATGTCATTGATCATAACCTATTGCTGAAAAAACGTAGGTGTTATGGATTTGAATCCTCTGCCTTATCATGGATTGAGAGTTACATATCTAATAGAACACAGAGGGTTTTCGGTAATGGAAGCCTCTCTCATGCAAATTCAGTTGAGTGTGGTGTACTGCAGGGCAGCCAGCTAGGGACATTATTGTTTTCTGTTTTTACTAATAACCTTCCACTGACCTTGAATAAAGCCTGTGTGTCTATGTACGCTGATGACTCAACAGGATACACGTCGACTGCAACAGTAAAATAAATAACTGACACCCTTAACATAGAGCTCCAGTCAGTTTCAGGATGGGTAACTTGCAATAGGCTGGTGCTAAATATCTCAAAAACTAAAAGCATAATCTTTGGGACAAATCACTCGCTCAACTCTAAACCTCGTTTAGATCTATTATTGAATAATGTGGCTATTGAGCAAGTTGAAGAGACTATACTGCTGGGTGTAACCCTAGATAGCAAGTTTTCATGGTCAAAACACATAGACTCAATGTTTGCTAAAATGGGAAGAGGTTAGGGTTAGGGTCCATGATAGGGCGTTGCTCTGCCTTCTTGACATCTCAGTCGACCAGACAGGTCCTACAGGCCCTAGTTTTGTTGCACCTGGACTACTGCCCAGATGTATGGTCATGTGTGGTAAAGAAGGACACAGGTAAATTGCACTTGGTCCAGAACAAAGCAGCATGTATCGCACTTAGATGTACACGGAGGGAAAGTGTCAGTAACATGCATGTCAGTCTCTCCTGGCTCAAAGGAGAGATTGACTGCATCACTATTGGTCTTTGTGCGAGGTGTTGAAGGTACCAAACTGTCTGTTCAAGCGGTTGGCACACAGTTCAGACACTCATTGGTACAACACAAGACATGCAACCAGAGGTCTCTTCCCAGTCCCCAGGTCCAGAACAGAGGCTGGGAAACGCACAGTATTAAATAGAGCCATGACTACATGGACCTCTCTGCCACCCCAGGTAACCCAAACTAGCAATAAAACCAGTTAAAAAAAACAGATAAAAGAACACTTTACTGCACAAAGGGATCTGTGAAGAGACACAGCCATTTTATATATATTGTATTGTAATTTGCACTGTATTATGTATTAGACCTAGATAGTGTGTGTATGTACTGATATGTAGGCTATGTGTGACGTTTTAAATGTATGTATTTCAGTCCTTGACTAATAATGTTCTGTACTATGAATTATGTCATGCTTCATGTGGACCCCAGGAAGTGTAGCTGATGCATTTGCAGCATCTAATGGGGATCCTAATAAATACCAAATAATCAGGAAGGACATTAGGGTTAGCAGGGTTAGGGTTAGCAGGGTTAGGGTTAGCAGGGTTAGGGTTAGGGTTAGCAGGGTTAGGGTTAGCAGGGTTAGGGTTAGGGTTATCAGGGTTAGGGTTAGGGTTAGCAGGGTTAGGGTTAGGGTTAGCAGGGTTAGGGTTAGCAGGGATACGGTTAGCAGGGTTAGGGTTAGGGTTAGGGTTAGGGTTAGCAGGTTAGGGCTAGCAGGTTAGGGTTAGCAGGGTAGGGTAGGGTCAGGCCAGAGGTTAGGGTTAGGTTAGGGTAGCAGGTTAGGGTTAGGGTTAGGGTTAGCGAGGTTAGGGTAGCAGGACACGGTTAGCAGGCTAGGGTTAGCAGGGTTAGGGTAGGGTTAGGTTAGGTTAGGGTCAGGCGTAGGTAGGTTAGCAGGACACGGTTAGCAGGGCTAGGGTTAGCAGGTTAGGGTTAGGCCGGCAGGAGGTTGCGGAGGGTTAGGTAGGCCAGCAGGTAGGCTAGCAGGCTAGGGTTAGCAGGGCTAGGCTAGCAGGGCCAGGCCAGGCTAGGTAGGCAGAGGTTAGGGTTAGGAGGCTAGCAGGTCAGGGCTAGCAGGTTAGGGTTAGGGTTAGGGTTAGGGTTAGGGTTAGGGTTAGCAGGGTTAGGGTTAGGGTTAGGGTTAGCAGGGTTAGGGTTAGCAGGGTTAGGGTTAGGTTAGGGTTAGGGTTAGCAGGGTTAGGGTTAGCAGGGTTAGGGTTAGCAGGGTTAGGGTTAGCAGGGTTAGGGTTAGCAGGCGCTGAAGATCAAATAATATGTTCAGCAAAAGGTTAAAAAGTGTCTGCTCCCTCCACTCTGTGAGTGAGTCTTTAAGTCTCTGATCCCTCAAGTCTTTTAAACATAGAATCCAAGTTTTCTTACATAGAATCCTGTGACTTTGTTTACTTGTGAAAATACATATGTGACTTCTACAATCAGAGGGTACTGTGATACTCAGCATCCTGAGGGCTGATGAATCAGAGGGTACTGTGATACACAGCATCCCGAGGGCTGATGAATCAGAGGGTACTGTGATACTCAGCATCCTGAGGGCTGATGAATCAGAGGGTACTGTGATACACAGCATCCTGAGGGCTGATGAATCAGAGGGTACTGTGATACACAGCATCCTGAGGGCTGATGAATCAGAGGGTGCTGTGATACTCAGCATCCTGAGGGCTGATGAATCAGAGGGTACTGTGATACTCAGCATCCCGAGGGCTGATGAATCAGAGGGTACTGTGATACTCAGCATCCTCAGGGCTGATGAATCAGAGGGTGCTGTGATACTCAGCATCCTGAGGGCTGATGAATCAGAGGGTACTGTGATACACAGCATCCCGAGGGCTGATGAATCAGAGGGTACTGTGATACTCAGCATCCTGAGGGCTGATGAATCAGAGGGTACTGTGATACTCAGCATCCCGAGGGCTGATGAATCAGAGGGTACTGTGATACTCAGCATCCTGAGGGCTGATGAATCAGAGGGTACTGTGATACTCAGCATCCTGAGGGCTGATGAATCAGAGGGTACTGTGATACTCAGCATCCTGAGGGCTGATGAATCAGAGGGTACTGTGATACTCAGCATCCCGAGGGCTGATGAATCAGAGGGTGCTGTGATACTCAGCATCCTGAGGGCTGATGAATCAGAGGGTACTGTGATACTCAGCATCCTGAGGGCTGATGAATCAGAGGGGTACTGTGATACTCAGCATCCCGAGGGCTGATGAATCAGAGGGTACTGTGATACTCAGCATCCCGAGGCTGATGAATCAGAGGGTGCGTGATACTCAGCATCCTGAGGGCTGATGAATCAGAGGGTACTGTGATACTCAGCATCCTGAGGGCTGATGAATCAGAGGGTACTGTGATACTCAGCATCCCGAGGGCTGATGAATCAGAGGGTACTGTGATACTCAGTATCCTCAGGGCTGATGAATCAGAGGGTACTGTGATACTCAGCATCCTGAGGGCTGATGAATCAGAGGGTACTGTGATACTCAGCATCCCGAGGGCTGATGAATCAGAGGGTACTGTGATACTCAGCATCCTGAGGGCTGATGAATCGGAGGGTACTGTGATACTCAGCATCCTGAGGGCTGATGAATCAGAGGGTACTGTGATACTCAGCATCCCGAGGGCTGGTGAATCAGAGGGTGCTGTGATACTCAGCATCCTGAGGGCTGATGAATCAGAGGGTACTGTGATAATCAGCATCCTGAGGGCTGATGAATCAGAGGGTACTGTGATACTCAGCATCCTGAGGGCTGATGAATCAGAGGGTACTGTGATACTCAGCATCCTGAGGGCTGATGAATCAGAGGGTACTGTGATACTCAGCATCCTGAGGGCTGATGAATCAGAGGGTACTGTGATACTCAGCATCCCGAGGGCTGATGAATCAGAGGGTGCTGTGATACTCAGCATCCTGAGGGCTGATGAATCAGAGGGTACTGTGATACTCAGCATCCTGAGGGCTGATGAATCAGAGGGTACTGTGATACTCAGCATCCCGAGGGCTGATGAATCAGAGGGTACTGTGATACTCAGCATCCTCAGGGCTGATGAATCAGAGGGTACTGTGATACTCAGCATCCTGAGGGCTGATGAATCAGAGGGTACTGTGATACACAGCATCCTCAGGGCTGATGAATCAGAGGGTGCTGTGATACACAGCATCCCGAGGGCTGATGAATCAGAGGGTACTGTGATACTCAGCATCCCGAGGGCTGATGAATCAGAGGGGGCCAATGTAACCACCTGCTAGACTTCAGTATGCATCGGCTGCATGTCCTTCCGTCTTGCGCACGTGCCTTAGGTCAGAAGCAAACACATCTTGATTTCACACGTTTTGAAATCGGTTTAATAATACTTTTCTGTGGATATTTTGTCTCAAATTTCGACCCACCGAAGGACCAACCCCACGGACAATCGGCAGAGTAAATTCAAATTCAAATTTAATTTAACGCTCGTGACAGACAAGGGATTTGTAGTTTTTTGTCTTTGTAAATGTGCCTACATGAGGGCAGAAAGGGTTACATCAGGTGACTTTGACTGGTCTGTAGTCTACCTGCTCAGGTGCTCATCAGTAACTATAACACACAGTACTATAGCATTTTCATAGTATTCTCATAGAGATAATTAGGATTTTAATTTGAGCCAGTTTGCTACAGCAGGAAAATAATCCTGCAGCAACAGGAAATGTGAATTATTATGTGGATTATAATTAATGAACATTTTTGTAGGGGTTGATAAATTTTTCGTAAGGGAAAATCAAGTCTGAAATGTCAAAGTGGAAATTACAAACGTCAGAAGCCTTTTTAAACCTCAAATAGACTACACGTTTGAAACGTTTGAAAGTTATCCTGCAACAGGGTGATCAAATTAAGATCCTACATCTGTATCAACAAAAGCATGACAAATCCCACCTAAGAGGTTTTGATTTACCCAGCACAAAGGACATTGTGATAAAGTTGATTTACCCAGCACAAAGGACATTGAGATAAAGTTGACTTACCCAGCACAAAGGACATTGGAATAAAGTTGGCATACTGGTCACAGTAAAGGGCTACATTTTCAAACAACAACTGTTGTTTCTCAGTGAGGAAGAACCTGCAAAGAAATGATATTGAAAACATAATATATCCAATCCAAGATAACTCATTATTGATACCAAACATACATATTTTTCTGGTAGTAACTCCCTCCATTAAAGGTCCTGAACAGTTTTTCATGAAATTGGATAATATTTGGATGAAACCAGATCAAAGTAGGACTACCAAATAATGAAAAATGACTGTTGCTTCTACATTGATCAAGTTCGATCATAAAGTTGCTGGTCCCCTTCCCAATGTCAAACACTTGGATTCAGGAGGCGGGATGGAGGCGGGATTATTAACGGTAATGTCTTATTCTCTTACTTAATTTAATGAAGTACCGCCTTATAACCAACATGGCAGAAGGCGTGTCTTCGCAGAGCGGCGTGGTTTACATAGGTAGGTAGCTAGTCTACAGGTTCCAGAATTTGACTGCTGCATCTCAGCAAAGAGGTTTCCCCTATTCATCTAAGGCAAATATACAGTGCATTCGGAAAGTATTCAGACCCATTGACTTTTTCCACATTTTGTTACGTTACAGCCTTATTCTAAAATTGATTAAATAAATGTTTTTCTTCATCAATCTACACACAATACCACATAATGACAAAGCAAAAACAGGTTTTTAGACATTTTTGCACATGTATAAAACCCTGAGATGTTTCTACAACTTGATTGGAGTCCACCTGTGGTAAATTCTATTGATTGGACATGATTTGGAAAGGCACACACCTGTCTATATAAGGTCCCACAGTTGACAGTGCATGTGAGAGCAAAAACCAAGCCATGAGGTTGAAGGAATTGTCCGTAGAGCTCCGTGACAGGATTGTGTCGAGGCACAGATCTGGGGAAGGGTACCAAAACATTTCTGCAGCATTGAAGGTCTCCAAGAACACAGTGGCCTCCATCATTCTTAAATGGAAGAAGTTTGGAACCACCAAGACTCTTCCTAGAGCTGGATGCCCGGCCAAACTGATCAATCGGGGGAGAAGGGCCTTGGTCAGGGAGGTGACCAAGAACCCGATGCTCACTCTGACAGAGCTCCAGAGTTCCTCTGTGGAGATGGGAGAACCTTCCAGAAGGACAACCATCTCTGCAGCACTCCACCAATCAGGCTTTTATGACGGAAGCCACTCCTCAGTAAAAGGCACATGACAGCCCGCTTGGAGTTTGCCAAAAGGCAACCAAAGGACTCTCAGACCATGAGAAACAAGATTCTCTGGTCTGATGAATTCAAGATTGAACTCTTTGGCCTGAATGCCAAGCGTCACATCTGGAGGAAACCTGGCACCATCCCTACGGTGAAGCATGGTGGTGGCAGCATCATGCTGTGGGGATGTTTTTCAGCGGCAGGGACTGGGAGTCTAGTCAGGATCGAGGCAAAGATGAACGGAGCAAAGTACAGAGAGATCCTTGATGAATACCTGCTCCAGAGCGCTCAGGACCTCAGACTGGGGCGAAGGTTCACCTTCCAACAGAACAATGACCCTAAGTACACAGCCAAGACAACGCAGCAGTGGCTTTGGGACAAGCCTCTGAATGCCCTTGAGTGGCCCAGCCCGGACTTGAACCCAATCAAACATCTCTAGAGAGATCTACAGAGAAGAATGGGAGAAACTCCCCAAATACAGGTGTGCCAAGCTTGTAGCGTCATACCCAAGAAGACTCAAGACTGTAATCGCTGCCAAAGGTGCTTCAACAAAGTACTGAGTAAAGGGTCTGAATACTTATGTAAATAAGCTATTTCAGTTTTTTCAATTTTTATAAATTTGCAAACATTTCTAAAAACCTGTTGTTGCTTTGTCATTGTGGGGTATTGTGTGTAGATTGATAAGGCAAAAAAACTATTTAATCTAAGGCAAATATACTTATAGGTTTCCCCTATTCATCTAAGGCAAATATACTTATAGGTTTCCACTTTTATCTGTGTCCGGTGTTAGCTAATTACTATCTAGCTAGGTCTTCAGCCAGCAGGGAACATAATTACTATCTAGCTAGGTCTTCAGCCAGCATGGAACATAATTACTATACATTTACATTTTAGTCATTTAGCAGACGCTCTTATCCAGAGCGACTTACAGTTAGTGAGTGCAAAATTTTTTTTATTTTTCATACTGGCCCCCCGTGGGAATCGAACCCACAACCCTGGCGTTGCAAACGCCATGCTCTACCAACTGAGCTACATCCCTGCTGGCATTCCCCCCTACCCGGACGACGCGGGCCAATTGTGCGCCGCCCCATGGGTCTCCCGGTCACGGCCGGCTACGACAGAGCCTGGATTCGAACCAGGATCTCTAGTGGCACAGCTAGCACTGCAATGCAGCGCCTTAGACCACTGCGCCACTCAGGAGTACTATCTAGCTAGGTCTTCAGCCAGCAGGGAACCAAAGCGGGGGAAGGGTTGCCCAAAGCTCTGACAAGTTGTCATGTCATTACATCAAGAGACATGCCAAACGGGAGATTCATACAAACTTCTTGACATCATTGATAGTCATGATACAGTATATGAACATTGTATACACACTGATTGTACAAAACATGAAGAACACCTTCCCTTTCCATGACATAGACTGATCAGGTGACTGACCAGGTGAATCCAGGTGACTGACCAGGTGAATCCAGGTGACTGACCAGGTGACTGACCAGGTGACTGACCAGGTGAATCCAGGTGACTGACCAGGTGACTGACCAGGTGAATCCAGGTGACTGACCAGGTGACTGACCAGGTGACTGACCAGGTGACTGACCAGGTGACTCCAGGTGACTGACCAGGTGACTGACCAGGTGACTGACCAGGTGACTGACCAGGTGACTGACCAGGTGACTCCAGGTGACTGACCAGGTGACTGACCAGGTGAATCCAGGTGACTGACCAGGTGAATCCAGGTGACTGACCAGGTGACTGACCAGGTGAATCCAGGTGACTGACCAGGTGAATCCAGGTGACTGACCAGGTGAATCCAGGTGACTGACCAGGTGACTGACCAGGTGAATCCAGGTGACTGACCAGGTGACTGACCAGGTGAATCCAGGTGACTGACCAGGTGAATCCAGGTGACTGACCAGGTGACTGACCAGGTGAATCCAGGTGACTGACCAGGTGACTGACCAGGTGACTGACCAGGTGACTGACCAGGTGAATCCAGGTGACTGACCAGGTGAATCCAGGTAAAAGCTATGATCCCTTATTGACGCCACTTGTTAAATCCACTTCAACTCAATATTAGGAAGGTGTTCCTAATGGTTGGTCTACTCAGTGTATGTAATGTACTCAGACCTCACCCTGTAAAACTACAACTAAAATGGTCCAAGATGAACTAGCTAGCTTGATTAACAGCGCTGACAATTCCATTTGGGCTAGCTAGCTAAATTATATAGCCAACATGTTGACATATATTCATGCTGTTACAGTAACCAAACAGTTGGATAAACAAATAATTTGTGAAACCATGATGTGATGTATGACACAGGATTGGATGTTGCAATTTGAATGTTGTTTGAGTTGCTTTGTGTATCAGCAATGTTGCTTGAGATAATCTGACTGCAACACTGCTCACTGCGTCCATGTTGCTTGAGATAATCTGACTGCAACACTGCTCACTGCGTCCATGTTGCTTGACATAGGCGTTTTCAAAGAACTGTCAGTCAAGGTAAGATCTCCGCCCACTCAGTCTACTAGCTCCCCGCCCACTCAGTCTACTAGATCCCCGCCCACTCAGTCTACTAGCTCCCCGCCCACTCAGTCTACTAGCTCCCCGCCCACTCAGTCTACTAGCTCCCCGCCCACTCAGTCTACTAGCTCCCCGCCCACTCAGTCTACTAGCTCCCCGCCCACTCAGTCTACTAGCTCCCCGCCCACTCAGTCTACTAGCTCCCCGCCCACTCAGTCTACTAGCTCCCCGCCCACTCAGTCTACTAGCTCCCCGCCCACTCAGTCTACTAGCTCCCCGCCCACTCAGTCTACTGGCTCCCGCCCACTCAGTCTACTAGCTCCCCGCCCACTCAGTCTACTAGCTCCCCCGCCCACTCAGTCTACTAGCTCCCCGCCCACTCAGTCTACTAGCTCCCCGCCCACTCAGTCTACTAGCTCCCCGCCCACTCAGTCTACTAGCTCCCCGCCCACTCAGTCTACTAGCTCCCCGCCCACTCAGTCTACTAGCTCCCCAGTCTACTAGCTCCCCCACTCAGTCTACTAGCTCCCCGCCACTCAGTCTACTAGCTCCCGCCCACTCAGTCTACTAGCTCCCGCCCACTCAGTCTACTAGCTCCCCGCCCACTCAGTCTACTAGCTCCCCGCCCACTCAGTCTACTAGCTCCCCGCCCACTCAGTCTACTAGCTCCCCGCCCACTCAGTCTGTCTTTTCAGACTTCCTGATAGTTTGACATGAAAGAAAAAGTAATTAATAAAGTAATTTCTCTCAGATTCTTTACATTTTAATGTTGAAAACTTTTGTGCGTGATGTTTTAGTCACTCAAAAGTTTATACATGTATGAAAAAATGTATGCACTCACTAACTGTAAGTCACTCTGGATAAGAGCGTCTGCTAAATGACTAAAATGTAAATGTAAATACATGGGAATCAGAATGACTGTTCGGGACCTTTAATACAGCGATGCTAAAGTCAATCCGACTTGCCTAACTGAAGTTCCCTCTGGGAAAATTAAAGAGATTCTGTTCTCTATTCTATTTTCTCTAGTCTATTCTAGAAAAAACACCAAAAACACGATTCTACTCCCAATAAAAGACACTGAGGGCAGCTGCTCATCATTTACCTGTAGAAAACACTGAAGAAGCTGTACAGAAGACAGAACACCAGGAACTCTTTATACAGCAGCTTGTAGATGCTTCCCCTCCACCTGAAGAGCAGCTTGGAAAACCCTCCAAACTTAGCAGTGGCCACTTCTAGGGTGTAGGAGATCGTCATTGTTGTGTTGTTGTGGAGTAAAGCACCTGTAAAATAGACAGGGAAATTGCAGTTGTACATTACATAGCTGCCAAAATGTCCAAGTCTTGAAATATTGAACTTGATTTCAAACGTTAGATGATTTTTCTCATAGCATTTTAAAGGCACGGGACCCTCTTACCTGTAATGGCTGCTGAAGCACCTGTACTCGTGTATCCAGTCCCTCTGTCCTGAGAAAGAGACTGACTTCCCTCTCCTCTCATCTGAACCCTCTACCTTATGTCATCCTGTCAGAATCCATCATCATCATTACTATGTGAGATAGTGGATCCTGATCATCCTGAGATTTATAGCCTGGGAACCCTGTGTTAAAGAAGTTTCCTGGATCCTGATCATCCTGAGATTTATAGGCTGGGAACCATGTGTTAAAGAAGTTTCCTGCCGACAAACATGTCAAGTCCAGTTCACCTTTGGGCCCACATGTGAGGAAGTACAAACAAGTATTAAAGAACGACTGCCCCTAAAAAATACAACTAATCCCTTTGAAAACGGCCTGTGGCATCCACATGAGTCAGAAACATGTATTATAGTGTCAGAATTGACTACAAAGTGTCCATAATAAATAGGGTAGGGGAGGGAATGGCCGGCAGGGATGTAGCTCAGTTGGTAGAGCATGGCGTTTGCAACGCCAGGGTTGTGGGTTCGATTCCCACGGGGGGCCTGTATGTAAAAAATAATGTATGCACTCACTAACTGTAAGTCGCTCTGGATAAGAGCGTCTGCTAAATGACTTAAATGTAAATGTAGTAGTTGAAGTGAAATAGAAAGGTGAACACAACGATCAGGTTGGTTCGACCAGGCTAATCACAACCACCATTGATAATGTAATCAGTGCTCTGTTTGAGTGTGACCGACCAGTATCTTTGATGAGGGGCCAGGAGCTGATCTACGCTGCTATGCCCATCAACGGGGCTCTGGCAAAGACCTCGCCTCCAGCCTCCACCTCTTGCCTGATAACCAACGGTCGTCGATGGGGAGAACAGAATTAGGTAGGTTTAGTCTGACCTGTTGAAACTTCAGCATAGTATCTGTTTGTGTGTCAGATAGCACCTATCCTAACTGCCATTTGGTCATATAGAACAGTGACTGTGTGTGTATGTGTCCACGTCAAACCACACCCCCAAGACAACTCTCGTTTTCTTTCTGTCTGCGCCGTTAGCATTTCTTTAATGAGCATTGATGAAAAACGAGGCCAAATCAGGAAGTGCAGTTGACCTTTAAATTAATCTCCAAACCCTGCCGTGTGAAATAAACAAACATACACTGTGATTGACTGCATTGAGAAGATAACTCCACAGTACTCGGGGGCGGACTGGCCATAGGCCAGGTCGGGCAATTGCCAGACGCGCTGGTCCATTTTTATCAAAGTGGGCCTGTCTAGATTGGGGTTTTGGCACAAAATTATTTGACTAATCATCGGGCCTTGAGGAAGAAAAATGGGTGGTGGCCTCAAGGAAATAATTGGGCCATGTGTTAGAAATGCCCGTGATGATTTCTGGTCCCAGTCCGTCCCTGACAGTACTGTTCAGAGGATGATAGGAAGACTGGTATCAGAGGAGGCTGGTGGGAGGAGCTATAGGAGGACGGGCTCGTTGTAACGGCTGGGATGGAACCAATGGAACGGTATCAAACACATGGAAACAAGGTGTTGGACTCCGTTCCATTGGTTCTATTCCAGCCATTACAACGAGCCCGTCCTCCTATAGCTCCTCTCACCAGCCTCCTCTGACTGGTATAGCTCCACTCATCTCGTAAGACAACTAGGAGCTACCTAGCCTAGCCTGGTCCCAGATCCGTTTGTGCTGTATGGTCGTTGGCATGCCATTGACCATGGGAGTCACTCACCACCTTCCGGAGACACTTGAAACCCTACCTCTTTAAGGAATACCTGGGATAGGATAAAAGTAATCCTTCTACCCCCCCCCCCCACCCCCCATAAAATAAAATAAAATAAAAAAGGTGGTTATCCCACTGGCTATCATAAGTTGAATGCACCAATTTGTAAGTCGCTCTGGATAAGAGCGTCTGCTAAATGACGTAAATGTAAATGTAAATGAGTTGGCAAGAAAAGCACAAACAGATCTGGGACCAGGCTAGGTAGCTCTACCACCCAACTTGAACAAAATAAATGCTCCTGAGTGGCGCAGTGGTCTAAGGCACTACATCGCAGTGCTAACTGTGCCACTAGAGATCCTGGTTCGAATCCAGGCTCTGTCGCAGCCGGCCGCGACCGGGAGACTCACGGGCAGCGCACAATTGGCCCAGGGTAGGGGAGGGAATGGCCGGCAGGGATGTAGCTCAGTTGATAGAGCATGGCGTTTGCAACGCCAGGGTTGTGGGTTCGATTCCCACGGGGGGCTAGTATAAAAAATAAAAAAATATATGTATTCACTAACTGTAAGTCGCTCTGGATAAGAGCGTCTGCTAAATGACTAAAAATGTAAAATGTAAATGTACCGCTTTAATGCATATCTCAGTGACAGATGTGTGTACAGCCCGTCAGCCCATCAGACCGTCAGCCCATCAGACCGTCAGCCCATCAGCCAGACATGTAGCCTGTTGCCTAGCTCTTGTCCAGGGTGTTAGAGCATTCCTCTACTAACGTGCACTAACGCCCTGGACCAGAGCTAGATGATGCACTAACGCCCTGGACCAGAGCTAGATGATGCACTAACGCCCTGGACCAGAGCTAGATGATGCACTAACGCCCTGGACCAGAGCTAGATGATGAACAACTGTCTTGTCCTCTTGGTCGTTGTTGCTGGTATTCAGCTAACGTATCTGTTTTCTCATATGAATGTCTGTGCCGAGTTTCACCAGTCAGTGGACTATAAATCACTCTCTTATCTCCAGGACTGTTTTATCCTCCTCTTCTGTTTGTCCTCTGTTCTCTCTCTCTCTCTCTCTCTCTCTCTCTCTCTCTCTCTCTCTCTCTCTCTCTCTCTCTCTCTCTCTCTCTCTCTCTCTCTCTCTCTCTCTCTCTCTCTCTCTCCTGACTGACACCCTATTTATGGGTCCATCTGTCTCTCCAAAGGAACAACTCTGGCCTTCTTTATAATAATATAATAATATGCCATTTAGCAGACGCTTTTATCCAAAGCGACTTACAGTCATGCGTGCATACATTTTTTTTTGTGTATGGGTGGTCCCGGGGATCGAACCCCACTACCTTAGCGTTACAAGCGCCGTGCTCTACCAGCTGAGCTACAGAGGACCACAATGTCTTATGTTCTTCTCTCTTCAACTGACAGCCAATTTAAAACTTATAGTATAAACTTGTGTTTGATCATGTTGACATTGCAGCATAAATTGTTTCTAAATATGTGTTGTAGATCAGCTTCCTTAAATATGGCATTGAGTTCCTTTGTCTAAGTGTAGTTGTCTGTTTTATCCCAGTTGAAAACCGTCTGTTATTCTGTCCTCTGGCATATTGATAAGGCGGTTCCATAACCTAATAATTTCACCACTCTGTCTTATTTCACAGGGCACCTACCAGGAGCATGTGAGATTCGACTACCAACAGACCAACTGAAAAACATAATCAAAAGCTGACTGAATTCGAGACTTTCTCATTGACCTCCATACAAAACATCTCCACTTTGTCTGCTTCATGCTTGACAGATTTTGGAGCAGAGTCAGCCCTCTTGCTTCTCCTCTTCCTCTTTGGTCTAGTTGGTGAAAGGAGTAGAAATACCAAAACATACTATAAATGTCTGGCAGCTGTATGTCCATCTGCTGTATGTCCATCTGCTGTATGTCTATCTGCTGTATGTCCATCTGCTGTATGTCCATCTGCTGTATGTCTATCTGCTGTATGTCCATCTGCTGTATGTCCATCTGCTGTATGTCCATCTGCTGTATGTCCATCTGCTGTATGTCCATCTGCTGTATGTCCATCTGCTGTATGTCCATCTGCTGTATGTCCATCTGCTGTATGTCCATCTGCTGTATGTCTAGCTACTGTATGTCCATCTGCTGTATGTCCATCTGCTGTATGTCCATCTGCAGTCTGAGCCAGCGTCGCTTTATCCTCACAAATTCACCCCTTCTTCTATGTTACAATTCTAACTGGTCCGTCCACGTGACCAATACTGTAGGCTAGCCTATATTTTACTGCAAAATACTTGGAAATTATCTTGACCTTTTGCAAGTGCATGTTTCAATATACAACAAAAAGGTATATATTTAACAGAAATGTATGTAATTATTCAGTAGTTCAGTAGAGGGGGCTTCATCATGTGTGGTCAATGGGTTTTTACAAGCCACAGCTCCCATTCCTGTCACAGGATGTCGCTCTACTTGTTAGGGAAGTTGTTGGACCCACCCAGCCCATGTTGCCTAGGAAACTACACTCTCACTCTACCCTCTGCATATTCTGACAAAACAAATAAGCCAGAGAACTAGCCCGGTATAGAAGACTGCAGGAAGGCACTTAGAGACAGACCACTGCAATTTGACTGGTTTATTCAATATAGTTGCTGGTCCACCCCATGGAACGGGTAATGTCCGTCCATTCTAGTGATTATAATTCTATGGTTCTAATTCCAATCATTCAAATTCTGTCTCAGACCTCTGTGAGAACCGGACAGACAGAAAGGGGCAGCTCCACTCCAGCCCTGGATGAGTGTCTAAATTCTAGGCACCTGGTAATCCAACGCTATAACGCTATAATCACTACCTCCCACGGTGGGGGAAATCAGAACCCGGCACCGTGGCTCTCTGGCTGGGGAGAGACTTCAGGTAAGGAGGGATTTCTGGTAGCTGGGTCCTGGGTCGCTGTGGGGACAGAGAGAGGCTGAGAGGCCAATGGGGCGGCAGGTAGCTTAGTGGTTAAGAGCGTTGTGCCAGTAACCGAAAGGTCGCTGGTTCTAATCCCCGAGCCGACTAGGTGAAAAATCAGTCTATGTGCCCTTAAGCAAGGCACTTAACCCTAATTGCTCATGTAAGTCGCTCTGGATAAGAGCGTCTGCTAAATCACTAAAATTTTAAAAATGTAAAAAGGTTCACATGAAGAGGTCTGGATTTGGAATGTGTCTCCATATAGGCCTACATTACCTGGTCTCTCAGCTGTGACCAGGCTTACCTAGGATAGCCTTGATGTACATTTGGTAGCCTACTATGAACATTTCGCAAGCTAATATTAGTCTTCCTTCTAGGGTCAGACACACGGATAAATCTGACTGCCAGTAGGTGCTTAGCACCTCTGCCCAGAGTGTCGGCAGTTCACTTTTTGTTGTTCACACAGGACAGTTTTACCTCTGATCTGTTTAAATACTCCAGGCCACAAGGTGGCAGTAACTTGTTTGGCTTGTGCCTGCTGTAGCTAACGGAAGCTAACCATAGAGATAGATAGAGGACTCGTCTTTGTATCTGTGCCATTATAGAGAGCAATAGTAACGGCGTCTTTTTGTAGGCACTAACTATGCCATGGTTCATTGGACAAAGTCTATGTGGAAAATGAATGGTTTTTATAGGGTCTTTGGATAAACCCCGAAAAGAAGGTCTGTGGTAAACACAAGATAATCTTCATCAGCTAACGTCACTTTTTGTGCATTTCTAAGCATTTATGTAATAAAAAAAACTGCATAAATCACATTAAGGCTTCATAATTCATGAAGGTCATGTTAACTGACTGATATTATCTCATAGAACAAAACGTATAAGATCTCCTAAGCCTGTGTTAACCTCAGACCTTATTTTAGGTGTTTATCCCAAAACCCTATTCTTAACCCCATTCATTTTTTCCCCATAGGAATGGCTGAACGAACCAGAGGTAACTCATTTCCGGTTTTTAGGACTGCAAGCTGGCGACCTCTATATCGTCTGTGACAGCATGGGCAGCGCCACTGAGACAATCTCCATTTTGAAGTAGTCCATTTTCTTCTTCACGATTGGCTGATCCCTCCTGATGACCGGGTGGACATGATTCCAACCAGTCAACCAGGTCACCAGGAGGGATCAGCCAATTAAGTTGGAAGTCCCACCCAGTTGACTACATTAAAATGGTGGAAGCGTTCAGTGGCTCTGGCCATGCTAATACGACCTTTTGGCCACTAGAAATCTCTATCATTCTCTATGAAGCTAACCTACTTCTACTGTGATAACCTACTCCTAGACTCCTACTGTGATAACCTACTCCTAGCCTCCTTACTGTGATAACCTACTCCTAGCCTCCTACTGTGATAACCTACTCCTAGCCTCCTACTGTGATAACCTACTCCTAGCCTCCTACTGTGATAACCTACTCCTAGCCTCCTACTGTGATAACCTACTCCTAGCCTCCTACTGTGATAACCTACTCCTAGCCTCCTACTGTGATAACCTACTCCTAGCCTCCTACTGTGATAACCTACTCCTAGCCTCCTACTGTGATAACCTACTCCTAGCCTCCTACTGTGATAACCTACTCCTACTCTCCTACTGTGATAACCTACTCCTAGCCTCCTACTGTGATAACCTACTCCTAGCCTCCTACTGTGATAACCTACTCCTAGCCTCCTTACTGTGATAACCTACTCCTAGCCTCCTACTGTGATAACCTACTCCTATCCTCCTACTGTGATAACCTACTCCTAGCCTCCTACTGTGATAACCTACTTCTACTGTGATAACCTACTCCTAGCCTCCTTACTGTGATAACCTACTCCTAGCCTCCTACTGTGATAACCTACTCCTAGCCTCCTACTGTGATAACCTACTCCTAGCCTCCTACTGTGATAACCTACTCCTAGCCTCCTACTGTGATAACCTTATCCAAGCCTCCTACTGTGATAACCTACTCCTAGCCTCCTTACTGTGATAACCTACTCCTAGCCTCCTTACTGTGATAACCTACTCCTAGCCTCCTACTGTGATAACCTACTCCTACTGTGATAACCTACTCCTAGCCTCCTACTGTGATAACCTACTCCTAGCCTTCTACTGTGATAACCTACTCCTAGCCTCCTACTGTGATAACCTACTCCTAGCCTCCTTACTGTGATAACCTACTCCTACTGTGATAACATACTCCTAGCCTACTACTGTGATAACCAACTCCTAGCCTCCTACTGTGATAACCTACTCCTAGCCTCCTACTGTGATAACCTACTCCTAGTCTCCTACTGTGATAACCTACTCCTAGCCTCCTACTGTGATAACCTACTCCTAGCCTCCTTACTGTGATAACCTACTCCTAGCCTCCTACTGTGATAACCTACTCCTAGCCTCCTACTGTGATAACCTACTCCTAGCCTCCTTACTGTGATAACCTACTCCTAGCCTCCTACTGTGATAACCTACTCCTAGACTCCTACTGTGATAACCTACTTCTACTGTGATAACCTACTCCTAGCCTCCTTACTGTGATAACCTACTCCTAGCCTCCTACTGTGATAACCTACTCCTACTGTGATAACCTACTCCTAGCCTTCTACTGTGATAACCTACTCCTAGCCTCCTACTGTGATAACCTACTCCTAGCCTCCTACTGTGATAACCTACTCCTAGCCTCCTACTGTGATAACCTACTCCTAGCCTCCTACTGTGATAACCTACTCATAGCCTCCTTACTGTGATAACCTACTCCTAGCCTCCTACTGTGATAACCTACTCCTAGCCTCCTACTGTGATAACCTACTCATAGCCTCCTACTGTGATAGCCTACTCCTAGCCTCCTACTGTGATAACCTACTCCTAGCCTCCTTACTGTGATAACCTACTCCTAACCTCCTACTGTGATAACCTACTCCTAGCATTCTACTGTGATAACCTACTCCTAGCCTCCTTACTGTGATAACCTACTCCTAGCCTCCTACTGTGATAACCTACTCCTAGCCTCCTACTGTGATAACCTACTCCTAGCCTCCTGCTGTGATAACCTACTCCTAGCCTCCTACTGTGATAACCTACTCCTAGCCTTATACTGTGATAACCTACTCCTAGCCTCCTTACTGTGATAACCTACTCCTAGCCTCCTACTGTGATAACCTACTCCTAGCCTCCTACTGTGATAACCTACTCCTAGCCTCCTACTGTGATAACCTACTCCTAGCCTCCTACTTTGATAACCTACTCCTAGCCTCCTACTGTGATAACCTACTCCTAGCCTCCTACTGTGATAACCTACTCCTAGCCTCCTACTGTGATAACCTACTCCTAGCCTCCTACTGTGATAACCTACTCCTAGCCTCCTACTGTGATAACCTACTCCTATCCTCCTACTGTGATAAACTACTCATAGCCTACTACTGTGATAACCTACTCCTAGCCTCCTACTGTGATAACCTACTCCTAGCCTCCTTACTGTGATAACCTACTCCTAGCCTCCTACTGTGATAACCTACTCCTAGCCTCCTACTGTGATAACCTACTCCTAGCCTCCTACTGTGATAACCTACTCCTAGCCTCCTACTGTGATAACCTACTCCTAGCCTCCTACTTTGATAACCTACTCCTAGCCTCCTACTGTGATAACCTACTCCTAGCCTCCTACTGTGATAACCTACTCCTAGCCTCCTACTGTGATAACCTACTCCTAGCCTCCTTACTGTGATAACCTACTCCTACTGTGATAACCTACTCCTAGCCTCCTACTGTGATAACCTACTCCTAGCCTGCTACTGTGATAACCTACTCCTAGCCTCCTACTGTGATAACCTACTCCTAGCCTCCTACTGTGATAGCCTACTCCTAGCCTCCTACTGTGATAACCTACTCCTAGCCTCCTTACTGTGATAACCTACTCCTAACCTCCTACTGTGATAACCTACTCCTAGCCTCCTTACTGTGATAACCTACTCCTAGCCTCCTACTGTGATAACCTACTCCTAGCATTCTACTGTGATAACCTACTCCTAGCCTCCTACTGTGATAACCTACTCCTAGCCTCCTACTGTGATAACCTACTCCTAGCCTCCTACTGTGATAACCTACTCCTAGCCTCCTACTGTGATAACCTACTCCTAGCCTCCTACTGTGATAACCTACTCCTAGCCTTATACTATGATAACCTACTCCTAGCCTCCTACTGTGATAACCTACTCCTAGCCTCCTTACTGTGATAACCTACTCCTAGCCTCCTACTCCTACTGTGATAACCTACTCCTAGCCTCCTACTGTGATAACCTACTCCTAGCCTTATACTATGATAACCTACTCCTAGCCTCCTACTGTGATAACCTACTCCTAGCCTCCTTACTGTGATAACCTACTCCTAGCCTCCTACTGTGATAACCTACTCCTAGCCACCTTACTGTGATAACCTACTCCTAGTCTCCTACTGTGATAACCTACTCCTAGCCTCCTACTGTGATAACCTACTCATAGCCTACTACTGTGATAACCTACTCCTAGCCTCCTTACTGTGATAACCTACTCCTAGCCTCCTACTGTGATAACCTACTCCTACTGTGATAACCTACTCCTAGCCTTCTACTGTGATAACCTACTCCTACTGTGATAACCTACTCCTAGCCTTCTACTGTGATAACCTACTCCTATTCTCCTACTGTGATAACCTACTCCTAGCCTTCTACTGTGATAACCTACTCCTACTGTGATAACCTACTCCTAGCCTTCTACTGTGATAACCTACTCCTATTCTCCTACTGTGATAACCTACTCCTAGCCTTCTACTGTGATAACCTACTCCTACTGTGATAACCTACTCCTAGCCTTCTACTGTGATAACCTACTCCTACTGTGATAACCTACTCCTAGCCTTCTACTGTGATAACCTACTCCTAGCCTCCTACTGTGATAACCTACTCCTAGCCTCCTACTGTGATAACCTACTCCTAGCCTCCTTACTGTGATAACCTACTCCTAGTCTCCTTACTGTGATAACCTACTCCTAGTCTCCTTACTGTGATAACCTACTCCTAGCCTCCTACTGTGATAACCTACTCCTAGCCTCCTTACTGTGATAACCTACTCCTAGCCTCCTACTGTGATAACCTACTCCTAGCCTCCTACTGTGATAACCTACTCCTAGCCTCCTACTGTGATAACCTACTCCTAGCCTCCTACTGTGATAACCTACTCCTAGCCTCCTACTGTGATAACCTACTCCTAGCCTTATACTGTGATAACCTACTCCTAGCCTCCTACTGTGATAACCTACTCCTAGCCTCCTACTGTGATAACCTACTCCTAGCCTCCTACTGTGATAACCTACTCCTAGCCTCCTTACTGTGATAACCTACTCCTAGCCTCCTACTGTGATAACCTACTCCTAGCATCCTACTGTGATAACCTACTCCTAGCCTCCTACTGTGATAACCTACTCCTAGCATCCTACTGTGATAACCTACTCCTAGCCTCCTACTGTGATATCTACCTATTGGCAGTCAGAACCATTCACAGCAAGAGACTCAAGTCACAAGAAAGCAGCATGAAAGGAGATTTTTTTTTTCTCCCAATAACATTTATATGCAATTCAGACAAAGTACAAAATGTATACATGTGAACATTGAAAATCAAATCTGTGCAATAGCAAGCAGTGGTCACACCTACAGTTTCTACAACATTCTGCCACGATAACGGTGTAAGAACGAACTAACAAATGAAACGACCTCCTCTCGCTCAAACGTCCACACTCCTTCACATTGGCCCTTATACACTAGTTCTCAATGTATTGGAGTCAGTCACACAAAAAGTCATGTTTTCAACTCCAGGGTATAACAATGCATATAATAGGTTCGACAGCAGTTAACTGAAAAACATCCGTGTTCTTTGTTTTATCCCAGTGTCTGTTCGCACTGGGCACCGACGTCAGTTCAACGTCTAGTTTTCATTTGTTTGAGTCGTCAACTAACATGAATTCAACGTGAAATCAACAAAAAAATGTCACCATGTCATTGGATTTAGGTTAATAGTTGGGTGAAAAACCCCCGAAATGCCCTTTCGTTGATGACTTTTTGCAAATCCAAGCATTTTCCACCTTGATTCAACGTCATTGAGTGATTGATCTTTTTGGTTGAAATGACGTGGAAACAACATTGATTCAACCCGTTTCTGCCCCGTGGGTAGTATTTCAGTTTCAGTGTTAACTGAAATATAATGTGGTAGACATTATTAAACTCTGTCTGGACAATACACCTCTCAGTTATTCTTTACTTTCTAGGAAGCTCCAGTCTCTCTCTGCATACAAAGCAACAAAGGGGAAGCAGAGCATGTTTTCTAAACCAGAACTGACCAGACCTGGGCCCGTATTATATTACATCACTAAACCAGAACTGACCAGACCTGGGCCCGTATTATATTACATCACTAAACCAGAACTGACCAGACCTGGGCCCGTATTATATTACATCACTAAACCAGAACTGACCAGACCTGGGCCCGTATTATATTACATCACTAAACCAGAACTGACCAGACCTGGGCCCTTATTATATTACATCACTAAACCAGAACTGACCAGACCTGGGCCCGTATTATATTACATCACTAAACCAGAACTGACCAGACCTGGGCCCGTATTATATTACATCACTAAACCAGAACTGACCAGACCTGGGCCCGTATTATATTACATCACTAAACCAGAACTGACCAGACCTGGGCCCGTATTATATTACATCACTAAACCAGAACTGACCAGACCTGGGCCCTTATTATATTACATCACTAAACCAGAACTGACCAGACCTGGGCCTGTATTATATTACATCACTAAACCAGAACTGACCAGACCTGGGCCCTTATTATATGACATCACTAAACCAGAACTGACCAGACCTGGGCCCGTATTATATTACATCACTAAACCAGAACTGACCAGACCTGGGCCCGTATTATATTACATCACTAAACCAGAACTGACCAGACCTGGGCCCGTATTATATTACATCACTAAACCAGAACTGACCAGACCTGGGCCCGTATTATATTACATCACTAAACCAGAACTGACCAGACCTGGGCCCGTATTATATTACATCACTAAACCAGAACTGACCAGACCTGGGCCCTTATTATATTACATCACTAAACCAGAACTGACCAGACCTGGGCCTGTATTATATTACATCACTAAACCAGAACTGACCAGACCTGGGCCCTTATTATATGACATCACTAAACCAGAACTGACCAGACCTGGGCCCGTATTATATTACATCACTAAACCAGAACTGACCAGACCTGGGCCCGTATTATATTACATCACTAAACCAGAACTGACCAGACCTGGGCCCGTATTATATTACATCACTAAACCAGAACTGACCAGACCTGGGCCCGTATTATATTACATCACTAAACCAGAACTGACCAGACCTGGGCCCGTATTATATTACATCACTAAACCAGAACTGACCAGACCTGGGCCCTTATTATATTACATCACTAAACCAGAACTGACCAGACCTGGGCCTGTATTATATTACATCACTAAACCAGAACTGACCAGACCTGGGCCCTTATTATATGACATCACTAAACCAGAACTGACCAGACCTGGGCCCGTATTATATTACATCACTAAACCAGAACTGACCAGACCTGGGCCCGTATTATATGACATCACTAAACCAGAACTGACCAGACCTGGGCCCGTATTATATTACATCACTAAACCAGAACTGACCAGACCTGGGCCCGTATTATATTACATCACTAAACCAGAACTGACCAGACCTGGGCCCGTATTATATTACATCACTAAACCAGAACTGACCAGACCTGGGCCCGTATTATATTACATCACTAAACCAGAACTGACCAGACCTGGGCCCGGCCCGTATTATATTACATCACTAAACCAGAACTGACCAGACCTGGGCCCGGCCCGTATTATATTACATCACTAAACCAGAACTGACCAGACCTGGGCCCGTATTATATTACATCACTAAACCAGAACTGACCAGACCTGGGCCCGTATATATGACATCACTAAACCAGAACTGACCAGACCTGGGCCCGTATTATATTACATCACTAAACCAGAACTGACCAGACCTGGGCCCGTATTATATTACATCACTAAACCAGAACTGACCAGACCTGGGCCCGTATTATATTACATCACTAAACCAGAACTGACCAGACCTGGGCCCGTATTATATTACATCACTAAACCAGAACTGACCAGACCTGGGCCCGGCCCGTATTATATTACATCACTAAACCAGAACTGACCAGACCTGGGCCCGGCCCGTATTATATTACATCACTAAACCAGAACTGACCAGACCTGGGCCCGTATTATATTACATCACTAAACCAGAACTGACCAGACCTGGGCCCGTATTATATGACATCACTAAACCAGAACTGACCAGACCTGGGCCCGTGATTATATTACATCACTAAACCAGAACTGACCAGACCTGGGCCCGTATTATATTACATCACTAAACCAGAACTGACCAGACCTGGGCCCGTATTATATTACATCACTAAACCAGAACTGACCAGACCTGGGCCCGGCCCGTATTATATTACATCACTAAACCAGAACTGACCAGACCTGGGCCCGGCCCGTATTATATTACATCACTAAACCAGAACTGACCAGACCTGGGCCCGTATTATATTACATCACTAAACCAGAACTGACCAGACCTGGGCCCGTATTATATGACATCACTAAACCAGAACTGACCAGACCTGGGCCCGTATTATATTACATCACTAAACCAGAACTGACCAGACCTGGGCCCGTATTATATTACATCACTAAACCAGAACTGACCAGACCTGGGCCCGTATTATATTACATCACTAAACCAGAACTGACCAGACCTGGGCCCGTATTATATTACATCACTAAACCAGAACTGACCAGACCTGGGCCCGTATTATATTACATCACTAAACCAGAACTGACCAGACCTGGGCCCGTATTATATTACATCACTAAACCAGAACTGACCAGACCTGGGCCCGTATTATATTACATCACTAAACCAGAACTGACCAGACCTGGGCCCGTATTATATTACATCACTAAACCAGAACTGACCAGACCTGGGCCCTTATTATATTACATCACTAAACCAGAACTGACCAGACCTGGGCCTGTATTATATTACATCACTAAACCAGAACTGACCAGACCTGGGCCCTTATTATATGACATCACTAAACCAGAACTGACCAGACCTGGGCCCGTATTATATTACATCACTAAACCAGAACTGACCAGACCTGGGCCCGTATTATATGACATCACTAAACCAGAACTGACCAGACCTGGGCCCGTATTATATTACATCACTAAACCAGAACTGACCAGACCTGGGCCCGTATTATATTACATCACTAAACCAGAACTGACCAGACCTGGGCCCGTATTATATTACATCACTAAACCAGAACTGACCAGACCTGGGCCCGTATTATATTACATCACTAAACCAGAACTGACCAGACCTGGGCCCGGCCCGTATTATATTACATCACTAAACCAGAACTGACCAGACCTGGGCCCGGCCCGTATTATATTACATCACTAAACCAGAACTGACCAGACCTGGGCCCGTATTATATTACATCACTAAACCAGAACTGACCAGACCTGGGCCCGTATTATATGACATCACTAAACCAGAACTGACCAGACCTGGGCCCGTATTATATTACATCACTAAACCAGAACTGACCAGACCTGGGCCCGTATTATATTACATCACTAAACCAGAACTGACCAGACCTGGGCCCGTATTATATTACATCACTAAACCAGAACTGACCAGACCTGGGCCCGTATTATATTACATCACTAAACCAGAACTGACCAGACCTGGGCCCGGCCCGTATTATATTACATCACTAAACCAGAACTGACCAGACCTGGGCCCGGCCCGTATTATATTACATCACTAAACCAGAACTGACCAGACCTGGGCCCGTATTATATTACATCACTAAACCAGAACTGACCAGACCTGGGCCCGTATTATATGACATCACTAAACCAGAACTGACCAGACCTGGGCCCGTATTATATTACATCACTAAACCAGAACTGACCAGACCTGGGCCCGTATTATATTACATCACTAAACCAGAACTGACCAGACCTGGGCCCGTATTATATTACATCACTAAACCAGAACTGACCAGACCTGGGCCCGTATTATATTACATCACTAAACCAGAACTGACCAGACCTGGGCCCGTATTATATTACATCACTAAACCAGAACTGACCAGACCTGGGCCCGTGTTATATTACATCACTAAACCAGAACTGACCAGACCTGGGCCCGTATTATATTACATCACTAAACCAGAACTGACCAGACCTGGGCCCGTATTATATTACATCACTAAACCAGAACTGACCAGACCTGGGCCCGGCCCGTATTATATTACATCACTAAACCAGAACTGACCAGACCTGGGCCCGGCCCGTATTATATTACATCACTAAACCAGAACTGACCAGACCTGGGCCCGTATTATATTACATCACTAAACCAGAACCGACCAGACCTGGGCCCGTATTATATGACATCACTAAACCAGAACTGACCAGACCTGGGCCCGTATTATATTACATCACTAAACCAGAACTGACCAGACCTGGGCCCGTATTATATTACATCACTAAACCAGAACTGACCAGACCTGGGCCCGTATTATATTACATCACTAAACCAGAACTGACCAGACCTGGGCCCGTATTATATTACATCACTAAACCAGAACTGACCAGACCTGGGCCCGGCCCGTATTATATTACATCACTAAACCAGAACTGACCAGACCTGGGCCCGGCCCGTATTATATTACATCACTAAACCAGAACTGACCAGACCTGGGCCCGGCCCGTATTATATTACATCACTAAACCAGAACTGACCAGACCTGGGCCCGGCCCGTATTATATTACATCACTAAACCAGAACTGACCAGACCTGGGCCCGGCCCGTATTATATTACATCACTAAACCAGAACTGACCAGACCTGGGCCCGTATTATATGACATCACTAAACCAGAACTGACCAGACCTGGGCCCGTGATTATATGACATCACTAAACCAGAACTGACCAGACCTGGGCCCGTATTATATTACATCACTAAACCAGAACTGACCAGACCTGGGCCCGTATTATATTACATCACTAAACCAGAACTGACCAGACCTGGGCCCGTATTATATTACATCACTAAACCAGAACTGACCAGACCTGGGCCGGCCCGTATTATATTACATCACTAAACCAGAACTGACCAGACCTGGGGCCCGGCCCGTATTATATTACATCACTAAACCAGAACTGACCAGACCTGGGCCCGGCCCGTATTATATTACATCACTAAACCAGAACTGACCAGACCTGGGCCCGGCCCGTATTATATTACATCACTAAACCAGAACTGACCAGACCTGGGCCCGTATTATATTACATCACTAAACCAGAACTGACCAGACCTGGGCCCGTATTATATTACATCACTAAACCAGAACTGACCAGACCTGGGCCCGTATTATATTACATCACTAAACCAGAACTGACCAGACCTGGGCCCGTATTATATTACATCACTAAACCAGAACTGACCAGACCTGGGCCCTTATTATATTACATCACTAAACCAGAACTGACCAGACCTGGGCCTGTATTATATTACATCACTAAACCAGAACTGACCAGACCTGGGCCCGTATTATATTACATCACTAAACCAGAACTGACCAGACCTGGGCCCGTATTATATTACATCACTAAACCAGAACTGACCAGACCTGGGCCCGTATTATATTACATCACTAAACCAGAACTGACCAGACCTGGGCCCTTATTATATTACATCACTAAACCAGAACTGACCAGACCTGGGCCCGGCCCGTATTATATTACATCACTAAACCAGAACTGACCAGACCTGGGCCCGTATTATATTACATCACTAAACCAGAACTGACCAGACCTGGGCCCTTATTATATTACATCACTAAACCAGAACTGACCAGACCTGGGCCCGTATTATATTACATCACTAAACCAGAACTGACCAGACCTGGGCCCGTATTATATTACATCACTAAACCAGAACTGACCAGACCTGGGCCCGGCCCGTATTATATTACATCACTAAACCAGAACTGACCAGACCTGGGCCCGTATTATATTACATCACTAAACCAGAACTGACCAGACCTGGGCCCGTATTATATTACATCACTAAACCAGAACTGACCAGACCTGGGCCCGTATTATATTACATCACTAAACCAGAACTGACCAGACCTGGGCCCGTATTATATTACATCACTAAACCAGAACTGACCAGACCTGGGCCCGTATTATATTACATCACTAAACCAGAACTGACCAGACCTGGGCCCGTATTATATTACATCACTAAACCAGAACTGACCAGACCTGGGCCCGGCCCGTATTATATTACATCACTAAACCAGAACTGACCAGACCTGGGCCCGGCCCGTATTATATTACATCACTAAACCAGAACTGACCAGACCTGGGCCCGGCCCGTATTATATTACATCACTAAACCAGAACTGACCAGACCTGGGCCCGGCCCGTATTATATTACATCACTAAACCAGAACTGACCAGACCTGGGCCCGGCCCGTATTATATTACATCACTAAACCAGAACTGACCAGACCTGGGCCCGGCCCGTATTATATTACATCACTAAACCAGAACTGACCAGACCTGGGCCCGGCCCGTATTATATTACATCAAGTCATAAAGAGTCATAAAGAATCTCAGAGTAGGAGCGCTGATCTAGGACCAGGCTATTCCTGTCCATGTGGTCTTATTCATTATGATCTAACAGACAAAACTGATCCTAGATCACAGTCTATGGGCCCAGACCAGACCTTTATATGTCCATCAACACCTCCTGTCAACCTTCAGAGCAGAGCAGAGCAGAGCCCCACCCAGGCTGAAGACTACAGAGCAGAGCAGAGCAGAGCCCAGGCTGAAGACTACAGAGCAGAGCAGAGCCCAGGCTGAAGACTACAGAGCAGAGCAGAGCAGAGCCCAGGCTGAAGACTACAGAGCAGAGCAGAGCCCCACCCGGGCTGAAGACTACAGAGCAGAGCAGAGCAGAGCCCGGGCTGAAGACTACAGAGCAGAGCAGAGCAGAGCAGAGCCCAGGCTGAAGACTACAGAGCAGAGCAGAGCCCAGGCTGAAGACTACAGAGCAGAGCAGAGCCCCACCCAGGCCGAAGCCAGCAGAGCAGAGCAGAGCCCAGGCCTAGATCTGAGATCTACAACCAGCATCCTGATCTGACAGACAGACCTGGTATTTTCCAACCTGTGGGCACATTTCACTACATGACAGGACAGGAAAAGACACAATCACCACCAGCAGTAGAAGCAAGCACGTTTCTCCTCTTCTGTCACGCAAGGATCTTTGTAATTTTTTTGCATTCATTCATGGTAAAACTTCCTCATACCCAAGGAGTTAAGAGTTCGATGGCAATAACTCCTTCCTCATACCCAAGGAGTTAAGAGTTAGATGGCAATAACTCCTTCCTCATACCCAAGGAGTTAAGAGTTAGATGGCAATAACTCCTTCCTCATACCCAAGGAGTTAAGAGTTAGATGGCAATAACTCCTTCCTCATACCCAAGGAGTTAAGAGTTCGATGGCAATAACTCCTTCCTCATACCAACAGTAGCAGTGGTTGGTTGTGTAGTCATAGCCAAGCCATTTTCTGTTCTGACTGAATGTCAGGAGCATTAATCAAGAACATCAGTCAGTTATGTTCCAACTAACAGGTCAGACAGGACTGAAAGCCAGTTCAGCCTGAGAGGGAGAGGCTGCCAGGTCAGACAGGACTGAAGGCCAGTTCAGCCTGAGAGGGAGAGGCTGCCAGGTCAGACAGGACTGAAGGCCAGTTCAGCCTGAGAGGGAGAGGCTGCCAGGTCAGACAGGACTGAAAGCCAGTTCAGCCTGAGAGGGAGAGGCTGCCAGGTCAGACAGGACTGAAGGCTGAGGAAACTATGCAGACGGCAACAGAACACAGCTGCTTGTCTTGGCAGAGGTAGGAGGAGGGATATCCATACACTAGCTCTAAAAACGGTGATCTACGAGGCTTATTGCTGCTACGCTGACGGATGCCAGCTGCATAGTTACTCTACAGTTACTGCATAATAACTACGCTGACTGATCCTGTCCTGTTCTCTCCTCTCCCTGTCCTGTTCACACGGTGGACTGAGCTGCTCTCTGGTCCCACAGGAAGTGGAGCTCAGAGTGATGATGTCAGTCCCTTCCTGAAGAGCTCAATGTGACATCACTTCCTGTTAGATGATTGCGAGGCTTAAGTCAAAGAGACTCAATAGTTTCCCATTCTCACTGCTTATTCAGTGTTCTGACCAGATGTCTCAGTCTAGGTGTAACATACCACTCTCTTTCTCCTTCTCTCTAACTCACCATGGGGTTAAAGGTCACCATGGTGGGGTTGAATTGTAACAACACACACACACACTCAGCCAGACACACTCTCTCTAGTGAACCTATGTCCGTTTTCACGACAGGTTGATGCTGCGTGATCCTAGCCGTGATCCGAGGTGTGGTCGGAGTCCTCCAGGTCTAAGCCAGGCACCAGACTGTAGTATTCAGTGGACTGGGTCATATAAGCCTTCTCCCTGTCTGCCGAGTCCTTCATCACTTCCGTCACACTCACCGCGTCCAGCTCTGCCTGCCTGCACATGGCTACCTCTGGGCCGTCTGTCTGGGACGCCGGCCAGGCCGAGATCCCCTCTGTGGAGGAGGACCCAGGAGAGGGAGGGGGTAGGGAGCGGGGGAGAGACTCCACAGAGCCACCAAGCTTTATCTCCACCTCCTCATAGATGACCCTGGTGGAGCCCAGGGGAGTGGAGGAGGGTCGCAGGAGGAGCTGGTTCTTCAAAATTCCCTCCCTGCTGCTGTCCCCTGCCATGGGGACGTTGCCCGCTCCTCCTCCTCCTCCCGCTGGGGGCTTAGAGCGGTGGTGGTGTCGGTGGCCGTTGGATGAATGGGAGTGGGAGGCCTTCTTCTTGGAGGAGCCGAACGCGGGCGCCTCCTTCCTCTTCCTCTTCCTCCCGCAGCACCAGCAGAGGACCAGACCGATGAGGATGAGGAGGGGCAGGAGGATGAAGAGTGTGGTGAGACCCGGAGAGCGGCAGACGTCTCCCGGTGCCACCGACCACACGAGCCAACCCGCCATGCTCCGAGGAGATGCACAGGTGATGTTACCCACGATCCCTTGCAGGCTGCTGTTGTTGTTGTTGTTTCCTTGGCCCCCACCGGCCACCAGCCCCTCCACCAGAGAACAGGAGCAGTCCCAGGGGTTGTCCCCCAGCTCCAGCCTCGCCAGGCCCGGCAGGGAGAGGACAGAGGCGGGGAGGGAGCGGAGGAGGTTCCCCCTGAGATCCAGCTCCTGGAGGCCATCAGATCCCTGGAGGAAATCTTCAGGCAGCTCCCTCAGCTGGTTCATGCCCAGCTCCAGCACCTTCAGGCTGGCTAAATCTGACAGGAAGTCCCCTGGGATGGTGTTCAGTCTGTTGTGACCCAGGTAGACTTCCTGGAGAGGAGAGCGTGTGGTCTCTGTGTCCTCCAGGTTGATCTGAGTTATGTTACAGTGTGACAGGTCCAGGACCTGTAGTGTGGTCCCGTTGGTGAGCCTGGCCCAGGGAACATGGCCGAACGTGGAGCCGGAGTAATTCAGACAGCAGGCCTCAGCGGGTAGGACAGGTGGAAACTGGACCAAAATAGTGGCTCCTGGACACTGACATCTCTCTGAGTGAATGGTCCACACAGGGAGAGTACACAGCAACAGCAGATCCCACTGACAGATCATCTCTAGAGAGAAAGAGAGAGAGAGAGAGAGAGAGAGAGAGAGAGAGAGAGAGAGAGAGAGAGAGAGAGAGAGAGAGAGAGAGAGAGAGAGAGAGAGAGAAAAATATTCTTGTCATGCTTTGTTGATTTCAAAAAAGCTTTTGGCTCAATTTGGCATGACGGTCTGTTATACAAAATTGATGGAAAGCAGTGTTGGGGGAAAAACAAATGTCTACTGTTTGCAGATGATCTGGTGCTTCTGTCACCAACCAAGGAGGGCCTACAGCCGCACCTAGATATTCTGCACAGATTCTGTCAGACCTGGGCCCTGACAGTAAATCTCAGTAAGACAAAAATAATGGTGTTCAAAAAATGGTCCAGTTGCCAGGACAACAAATATTAAGTCTATCTATCCACCGTTGCCCTAGAGCACACAAAGAATTATACCTACCTCGGCCTAAACATCAACACCACAGGTAACTTCCACAAAGCTGTGAACCATCTGAGAGACAAGGCAAGAAGGGCCTTCTATGCCATCAAAAGGAACATAACTTGACATCCCAATTAAGGTCTGGCAAAAAATACTTCAATCAGTTATAGAACCCATTGCCCTCTATGGTTGTGAGGTCTGGGGTCGAATCACCAACCAAATTATGAGAAAGCATAAAGATAACTATTTGACACACTGTAAAGAATCAACCAAAAAACGGATAACAATTTGAATGCTATTTGGCCCTAAACAGAGAGTACACACTGGCAGAATGCCTGACCACTGTGACAGACCCAAAATTAAGAAAATCCTTGACTATGTACAGACTCAGTGAGCATAGCCTTGCTATTGAGAGAGGCCGCCGTAGGCAGACCTGGCTCTCAAGAGAAGACAGGCTATGTGCACACTGCCCACAAAATGAGGTGGAAACTGAGCTGCACTTCCTAACTTCCTGCCAAATGTATGACCATTTTAGAGACACATATTTCCCTCAGATTACACAGACCCACAAAGAATTAAAAAAAAACTAATCAAATGTTGATAAACTCCCATATCTATTGGATGAAATACCACAGTGTGCCATCACAGCAGCAAGATTTGTGACATGTTGCCACAAGAAAAGGGCAACCAGTGAAGAACAAACACCACTGTAAATACAACCCATACTTATATTTATTTATTTTGTTTATTTATTTCCTCACCTGATTCAACTAATCAAAGCCTTGGTTGGATGATGTGCTCCTTTTATCTCAAAAGTAATGGAAAGTAATGAAGGGGTGGGGCTTGGAGTTCTGTCTGTCTGGCCTGCTCCAGTGAGTTCCAGTGAGTTCGCTCCAATCCTTTACCCAGGACCTCCTCGAAAAAAGCGATAATATTAACCGGATTCGGTCCTTCAGATTTATCTGGTATATTTGCAATAATCCGTATGTTTGAGTGGCGAGAATAATTCTCTGCCATGCCCACTCTCTCTTTATGATAGTTTTGGCCTTCCTGTGACATCGGGTGCTGTAGGTGTCCTGGAGGGCAGGTAGTTTGCCCCTGGTGATGCGTTGGGCAGACCGCACCACCCTCTGGACAGCCCTGCGGTTGCGGGCGGTGCAGTTGCCGTACCAGGCGGTTATACAAACTGATACTCTCAATTGTGCATCTGTAAAAGTTTGTGAGGGTTTTAGGTGCCAAGCCAAATTTATTTAGCCTCCTCAGGTTGAAGAGGCTCTGTTGCGCCTTCTTCACCACACTGTCTGTGTGGGTGGACCATTTCAGATCGTCAGTGATGGGTACGCCGAGGAACTTGAAGCTTTCCACCTTCTCCACTGCGGTCCCGTCGATGTGGATAGGAGCGTGCTCCCTCTGCTGTTTCCTGAAGTCCACAATCATCTCCTTTGTTTTGTTGACGTTGAGAGAGAGGTTATTTTCCTGGCACCACACTCCCAGAGCCCTCACCACCTCCCTGTAGGCGGTCTCGTCATTGTTGGTAATCAGGCCTACTACTGTTGTGTCGTCTGCAAACTTGATGATTGAGTTGGAGGCGTGCTTGGCCATGCAGTCATGGGTGAACCTGGAGTACAGGAGGGGGCTGAGCACGCACCCTTGTGGGGCCCCTGTGTTGAGGATCAGCGAAGTGGAGGTGCTGTTTCCTACCTTCACCACCTGGGGGAGGCCCGTCAGGAAGTCCAGGACCCAGTTGCACAGGGTGGGGTTAAGACCCAGGGCCCTGAGCTTAATGATGAGCTTGGAGGGTACTATGGTGTTGAATGCTGAGCTATAGTCAATTAACAGCATTCTTACATAGGTATTCCTCTTGTCCAGATGGGATAGGGCAGTGTGCAGTGTGATGGTAATTGCATCGTCTGTGGATCTATTGGGGCGGTAAGCAAATTTAAGTGGGTCTAGGGTGTCAGGTAAGATAGAGGTGATATGATCCTTAACTAGCCTCTCAAAGCACTTCATGATGACAGAAGTGAGTACTACGGAGCGATAGTAATTTAGTTCAGCTACCTTTGCTTTCTTGGGTACAGGAACAATGGTGGACATCTTGAAGCATGCGGGGACAGCAGACTGGGATAGGGAGAGATTGAATATGTCCGTAAACACTCCAGCCAGCTGGTCTGCGCATGCTCTGAGGACGCGGCTAGGGATGCCGTCTGGGCCGGCAGCCTTGCGAGGGTTAACACGCTTAAATGTCTTACTCACGTCGGCCATGGAGAAGGAGAGCCCACAGTCCTTGGTAGTGAGCCGCGTCGGTGGCACTGAGTTATCCTCAAAGCGGGCGAAGAAGGTGTTTAGCTTGTCCGGAAGCAAGACTTCGGTTTCCGCGACGTGGCTGGTTTTCCCTTTGTAGTCCGTGATTGTCTGTAGACCCTGCCACATACGTCTCGTGTCTGAGCCGTTGAATTGCGACTCCACTTTGTTTCTGTGCTGACGTTTTTCCTGTTTGATTGTCTTAAGGAGGGAATAACTACACTGTTTGTATTCTGCCATATTCCCAGTCACCTTGCTTGGTTCGCACTCTCAGTTTTGTACGAATGCTGCCATCTATCCACGGTTTCTGGTTTGGATAGGTTTTATAGTCACAGTGGGTACAACATCTCCTGTACACTTCCTGATAAACTCAGTCACCGTATCCATGTATTCGTCGATGTTATTCTCAGAGGCTACCCAGAACATATCCACGTGATCAAAACAATCTTGGAGCATGGATTCCGATTGGTCAGACCAGCGTTGAATAGACCTTAGCACGGGTAACTTCCTGTTTGAGTTTCTGCCAATAGGAAGGGAGGAGCAAAATGGAGTCGTAATCAGATTTGCCGAAGGGAGAGCGGGGGAGGGCCTTGTAGGCATTTCGAAAAGCTGAGTAGCAGTGATCCAATGTTTTCTCAGAGCGAGTGCTACAGTCAATGTGTTGGTAGAATTTCGGTAGCGTTTTCCTCAAGTTTGCTTTGTTAAAATCCCCAGCTACAATAAATGCGGCCTCAGGATATGTGGTTTCCAGTTTGCATAACGTCCAGTGTAGTTATTTGAGGGCTGTCGTTGTATCGGCTTGAGGGGGAATATACACAGTTGTGACTATAACAGAAGAGAATTATCTTGGGAGGTAATACGGTCAGCATTTGATTGTGAGGTTTTCTAGGTCGGGTGAACAAAAGGACTTGAGTTTCTGTATGTTATCACAATCACACCATGAGTAGTTAATCATGAAACATACACCCCCACCTTTCTTCTTCCCAGAGAGTTCTTTATTCCTGTCTGCGCGATGAACTGAGAACCCAGTTGGCTGAATGGATGGAGACAGTATATCCCGAGAGAGCCATGTTTCCGTGAAACAGAGTATGTTACAATCCCTAATGTCTCTCTGGAAGTAGATCCTCGCCCTGAGCTCGTCTACTTTATTATCCAGAGACTGAACACTAGCGAGTAATATACTTGGAAGCGGTAGATGGTGTGCGCGCCTCCTGAGTCGGACTAGAAGTCCACTCCGAATACCTCTTCTCCGCTGGCGGTGTTTTGGATCAGCCTCTGGAATCAGTTCAATTGCCCTGGTGGGTCTGTCACGACTTCCGCCGAAGTTGGTGCCTCTCCTTGTGCGGCGTTCGGCGGAGTTGGTGCCTCTCCTTGTGCGGCGTTCGGCGGAGTTGGTGCCTCTCCTTGTGCGGCGTTCGGCGGAGTTGGTGCCTCTCCTTGTGCGGCGTTCGGCGGAGTTGGTGCCTCTCCTTGTGCGGCGTTCGGCGGAGTTGGTGCCTCTCCTTGTGCGGTATTGACTTTGGGGGGTGAATAGTTATGCACACTCAAGTTTTCTGTTTTTTTGTCTTATTTCTTGTTTGTTTAACAACAACAAAAATATTTTGCATCTTCAAAGTGGTAGGCATGTTGTGTAAATCAAATGATACAAACCCCCCAAAAATCAATTTTAATTCCAGGTTGTAAGGCAACAAAATAGGAAAAATGCCAAGGGGGGTGAATACTTTCGCAAGCCACTGTAATCGTCAGGTTAAAATATGGGTTAATGATTCAGCAATCGGGGGGCAGAGAGCTGCAGCAGAAATGGATCAAGCATATCAGCCCCAGCGGACTTAAGCAAGGCATCAATATTGTGATTTGTGGCCATTCGCTCTTACTGAATAAATATTGTGATTTGTGGCCATTCGTTCTTACTGAAGCACATGGTAAAGCATACAATAATTTGACCCAGGAAATGAAACTGCAGCCAAGTCCACATTTTCCTAACGTTGCTAAGAGGTAATCCCACTCTACGCGATCGGATGCCTTTTAGGCGTCTAATGATATTAACCTCCCTTTTTTTATCCATCACAGACAGTCAATTGTTTAAATGAAGCTGAATCAGGTTAGTTACAGCTGGGGTTGGAGCGAAAACCTACAGGAGGGTAGCTCTCCAGGAACAGGGTTGGAGCGAAAACCTACAGGAGGGTAGCTCTCCAGGAACAGGGTTGGAGCGAAAACCTACAGGAGGGTAGCTCTCCAGGAACAGGGTTGGAGTTAAAACCTACAGGAGGGTAGCTCTCCAGGAACAGGGTTGGAGTTAAAACCTACAGGAGGGTGGCTCTCCAGGAACAGGGTTGGAGTTAAAACCTACAGGAGGGTAGCTCTCTCCAGGAACAGGATTGGAGTTAAAACCTACAGGAGGGTAGCTCTCCAGGAACAGGGTTGGAGTTAAAACCTACAGGAGGGTGGCTCTCCAGGAACAGGGTTGGAGTTAAAACCTACAGGAGGGTAGCTCTCCAGGAACAGGGTTGGAGTTAAAACCTACAGGAGGGTAGCTCTCCAGGAACAGGGTTGGAGCGAAAACCTACAGGAGGGTAGCTCTCCAGGAACAGGGTTGGATAAGTGATACATAGAAGTCACAAGCTGGCCAAGCTGGCTAAGTTCTACTACCAAGTTGACCCCAAATGTGAATGATGCCAACATAACACTGCAACTCATGCACATACGGTGCCCACCATAATTAATGTGACAGTGAAGCAATTTTCTTATTTTGTCTCTGTACTCCAGCACTTTAGATTTGAAATTATACAATGACTATGAGGTTAAAGTGCAGACTGTCAGCTTTAATTTTAAGGTATTTTCATCCATAGCGGGTGAACCGTTTAGAAATTACAGAACTTTTTGAACATGGGACCAAAAGTATTGGGATAAATTCACTTATGTATATATTAAAGTAGTAAAAAGTGTAGTATTTGGTCCCATATTCGTAGCACACAACGATCACATGAAGCTTGTGACTCCACCAACTTGTTGGATGCATTTGTTGTTTGTTTTGGTTGGGTTTCAGATAATTTTGTGCCCAATAGAAATTAATGGTAAATAATGTATTGTGTCATTTTGGAGTCACTTTCATTGTAAATAAGAATAGAATATGTTTCTAAACACTTCTACATTGATGTGGATGCTACCATGGTTACGGATAGTCCTGAATGAATCGTGAATAATGATGAGGGAGTTACAGACGCACAAATATCATACCCACTCTAAAATGCTAACCTTCCCTGTTATTGTAATGGTGAGAGGTTAGCATCTCTTGGGGGTATGATATAAAATGCTAACCTTCCCTGTTATTGTAATGGTGAGAGGTTAGCATCTCTTGGGGGTATGATATAAAATGCTAACCTTCCCTGTTATTGTAATGGTGAGAGGTTAGCATCTCTTGGGGTATGATATAAAATGCTAACCTTCCCTGTTATTGTAATGGTGAGAGGTTAGCATCTCTTGGGGGTATGATATAAAATGCTAACCTTCCCTGTTATTGTAATTTTTTAATTTTAATTTTAATTTCACCTTTATTTAACCAGGTAAGCCAGTTGAGAACAAGTTCTCATTTACAACTGCGACCTGGCCAAGATAAAGCAAAGCAGTGCGATAAAAACAACACAGAGTTACATATGGGGTAAACAAAACAAAGTCAAAAATACAACAGAAAATATATATACAGTGTTTGCAAATGTAGCAAGTTATGGAGGTAAGGCAATAAATAGGCTATAGTGCAAAATAATTACAATAATATTAACACTGGAATGCTAGATGTGCAAGAGATTATATGTGCAATGGTGAGAGGTTAGCATGTCTTGGGGTATGATATTTGTGCGTCTGTAACTTTCTCACTCATCATTATTCATGATTCATTCAGGAATCTCCTTCGCATAGAGTTGATCAGGCTGTTGATTGTGGCCTGTGGAATGTTGTCTCACTCCTCTTCAATGGCTGTGCAAGTTGCTGGATATTAGAGGGAACTGGAACACGCTGTCGATCCAGAGCATCCCAAACATGCTCAATGGGTGACATGTCTGGTGAGTATGCAGGCCATGGAAGAACTGGGACATTTTCAGCTTCCAGGAATTGTGTCCAGATCCTTGCGACATGGGGCTGTGCATTATCATGCTGAAACATGAGGTGATGGCGGCGGATGAATGGCACGACAATTGGCCTCAGGATCTCGTCACGGTATCTCTGTGCATTCAAATTGCCATCGATAAAATGCAATTGTGTTCGTTGTCCGTAGCTTATGCCTGCCCATACCATAACCACCGCCACCATGGGGCACTCTGTTCATAACGTTATCGTCAGAAAACCGCTCGCCCACACGACGCCATACACGCTGTCTACCATCTGCCCGGTACAGTTGAAACCGGGATTCATCTGTAAAGAGCACACTTCTCCAGCGTGCCAGTGGCAATCGAAGGTGAGCATTTTCCCACTGAAGTCGGCTACGACGCCGAACTGCAGTCAAGACCCTGGTGAGGACGACCCTGGTGAGGCTCCTTCTCTGGCTGGTGGGGTGTCAGGCTGGCCCACTGCTGCAGTTTGGATGGCTCAGGGGGAACTGCAACACTGTCAGAGGAGACATCCTCAGCCATGTTCAGTGGCTCGAGAACAGTCCGAGCGCCAGGTTTGGGGTTGTCGACCTCCAGGAGAGGCACCCATGTTCAGGGGGAGCGACAGTGTCCTTCCCGAGTGCAACCCGCCCATATCAGGGGACCGGGGACTGTGGATGGGATGGTGCTGGTACCTGGAGCGGAGCTGTTTCCTGCAGTTGAAGCTCTGTACGGGGCAGGCCTCGGGCATCTGGAACATTGTCTGCGGAAATGCCCCTCATCCCCACATTGGTAACAGGTGGCTCTGTTAGGACCTGAATGTCACTTGTGGGGTGCAGGGGGTTGTGTAAGGCTTTTCAGTTCCACCCGCATCTGTTTCACCTCGTCCAGCAGTGACTCCATCTTAGAATCAAGCTGTTCCTGGGTGACCTTGTCCAGCTGTGACTCCATCTTAGAATCAAGCTGTTCCTGGGTGACCTTGTCCAGCTGTGACTCCATCTTAGAATCAAGCTGTTCCTGGGTGACCTTGTCCAGCTGTGACTCCATCTTAGAATCAAGCTGTTCCTGGGTGACCTTGTCCAGCTGTGACTCCACTATAAGTGTTGAGCCTTGAATCGCTGTCACAGCCAACGTCCCGGGGTCTCGGGGTCCCGGGTCTCGGGGTCCCGGTTCATCGGCCACCTTTTGGTTTGTAAGTCCTTTAAGGAAAGCGTCAGTGGCAAGCTGATCCTGAAGCACCAAGCCAACAATAGGATAAGCAAGAAAAACTAGGCGGATGACCTCCTCGGTAAACTCAGCAGATGTTTCCACCCCCTGCCTAAACTCCCATAGCTTCCTCCTCACAGTCGTGGCTGGTTCCTTCTGGCCAAACCTTGTCTGCAGCTGCGTGACCAGCTGGTCGTAGTCCTCCCTGACGTACTCTGGGAGGGAACAAAATGGATGACGTCATCCCTCAGACACTCGTGAGTCCCAGTAGTATTTCCGTGCTAGATGAATTACGAACGACCCCCAGTCCTCCTTCCTCTCGAATGTAGCCAGCTTGGTCTTCAGACCATCACCTCCACAGAAGCAGCAGCACCTCCCTACTGAAGACAGTACTCACGGGGTGCTGTGCACGGGCCTGCGCCTCTCCTCTGTGTTTCCGTCCCCCTACATGCTGACTGGCCGCGGAAGAGCTGGACTTGGGCCTATGGGTACTGTCAGGGGCGAACGGGAGGGTTCTGTACAGGCCTGTGACCAGGCTCCTTTGGTCTGACTGAGTGGTTGGGGGGGGGCCTGAGCTGTGGAAGTTCTAGCCAGGAAGTTCTGCTGTGACGTTGGAGGAGGGAAAAAGGTCTCTCTCTGTAGTACACACTGTGATTATGAAGAAAATACTGAGCTGGAAAAGGAAAAACTCTGTATCCTGATGCACACACAGCTTCCCGCCACAGATAGATCAATGAGCCAGATGTTTCACCGGATGTATAAATATGAAGCATCCGGTTGGCGTTTCCACTCACCACCAGATATGGGAGGTTCAGGTAGGTGGGAGGGATTTGGACACATGGTGTAAAAAATAAAAATATCACTATTTATTAGTGGCGTTTAGATACTAATGCTCGGCCATAAGTGACTATCCTGTTTTTTTGGAACACATCAGTTCTAATTATTTCTGTTGATATTGTACATTGTTTCTATACTTCTACATATCAATTCTTGTGATCAAATAAAATGTATTGACAAAAATAAGTATTGATTGGAGACCGTGATTAGTTGAAGAGTAGAATCCGGTGTGTTACTGCTTGGACAAAATATAAATGTTATATATACAGTATATTAATGATATGAATGTTCTAGACACGTTTCATGAGAACGTAGCAGAAACATTTCTGTGTATCAGTTGTCAGGACGTCGCCTCATGGTCGCAAATAACCATTCTCTCCCCCCCCCCTCCAAAAATGTTTTCATTACACATCGCGCCTTGTTACTGTTACCAAGCCAATCAAGGCCCTGATTGGTGAACCACTGATCCATTCATAGCTCTTTGTCTGTTGACAAGTTTAGGGATATGCTCACACCAGAGGAGGCTGGTGGGAGGAGCTATAGGAGGACGGGATCATTGTAACGGCTGGAATGGAATAAATGGAACGGTACCAAACACATCAACCATGTGGAAACCACACGTTTGACTCTGTTCCATTTATTCCATTCCAGCCATTACTATGATCCCGTCCTCCTATAGCTCCTCCCACCAACCTCCACTGTCTCACACACACACACACACACACACACACACATACACGCACACACAGAGCTTTTAAAATACAGTGTTTTCAACTTACATATTTGACACACTGACATAGATGATTACATTGCGCATGGTCGTTTCTGCAGTTATATAATTATTATTTAACACGTCCTCACCTGGGATTTGAACGGTACTCGGCTCTTCCCGCTACATGTCCGTTAATCTGACTGTTCTCATCATTGATTTGATCGACTTATTTCAGAAATGTAAGGGCTTTCTGTATAGCTGTCTAATGTTGGTGGGGCATGTTAACCTGTTTTAACGATACTCCTGAATCACTATGATCAATATAATAGTTTTTCTTGAGTGTATTTTTAACAGAGCTGAGATTGACTTATCGCCCTAACATGCTAAAAAGGTTCTCAGATTGTGTTTGCTAACATATACAGAATGTTCCCCTAACTGACAGAAAACTGGAAGCAAACATTAGGGGAACATTACAGCTAACATTACAAAAACGTTCTCTCTCCCTAGAATTGTTAGCTGGGATGTCTGTCAGTCTGTCTGCTGGTACCGTGTGTCCAGATGGGACTTCATTCTAGTTATTTATCAACATGAGGACGTGTATTTGTGTATTTTCTTAGGAAAAGCACTGGGGAGTTAGAGGGGGGAAGTTGATTTGTTTCCAAAGAGTGAGGCATTATCCCACACACTCTCTACCAAAGATATTATCCCATAGACCAGGGATCAGCAAATATATAGATTCAGACGCGGGCCGCCAGTTGGGAAACCCTGCCATAGACACTGAGGACTATGACAGTCCCTGTTTATCTAGATGTGCGCTGCACTGAGGACTATGACAGTCCCTGTTTATCTAGATGTGCGCTGCACTGAGGACTATGACAGTCCCTGTTTATCTAGATGTGCGCTGCACTGAGGACTATGACAGTCCCTGTTTATCGAGACGCGGGCTGCACTGAGGACTATGACAGTCCCTGTTTACACGCAGGCTGCACTGAGGACTATGACAGTCCCTGTTTACACGCAGGCTGCACTGAGGACTATGACAGTCCCTGTTTATCTAGACGCGGGCTGCACTGAGGACTATGACAGTCCCTGTTTATCGAGACGCACGCTGCACTGAGGACTATGACAGTCCCTGTTTATCTACACGCGGGCTGCACTGAGGACTATGACAGTCCCTGTTTATCTAGACGAGGGCTGCACTGAGGACTATGACAGTCCCTGTTTATCTAGACGCGGGCTGCACTGAGGACTATGACAGTCCCTGTTTATCTAGACGAGGGCTGCACTGAGGACTATGACAGTCCCTGTTTATCGAGACGCGGGCTGCACTGAGGACTATGACAGTCCCTGTTTGTCTAGACGCGGGCTGCACTGAGGACTATGACAGTCCATGTTTATCTAGACGCGGGCTGCACTGAGGACTATGACAGTCCCTGTTTATCTAGACGCGGGCTGCACTGAGGACTATGACAGTCCCTGTTTATCTAGACGCGGGCTGCACTGAGGACTATGACAGTCCCTGTTTATCTAGACGCGGGCTGCACTGAGGACTATGACAGTCCCTGTTTATCGAGACGCGGGCTGCACTGAGGACTATGACAGTCCCTGTTTATCTAGACGCGGGCTGCACTGAGGACTATGACAGTCCCTGTTTATCGAGACGCGGGCTGCACTGAGGGACTATGACAGTCCCTGTTTATCTAGACGCGGGCTGCACTGAGGACTATGACAGTCCCTGTTTATCTACACGCGGGCTGCACTGAGGACTATGACAGTCCCTGTTTATCTAGACGCAGGCTGCACTGAGGACTATGACAGTCCCTGTTTATCTAGACGCGCGCTGCACTGAGGACTATGACAGTCCCTGTTTGTCTAGACGCGGGCTGCACTGAGGACTATGACAGTCCCTGTTTATCTAGACGCGGGCTGCACTGAGGACTATGACAGTCCCTGTTTATCGAGACGCGGGCTGCACTGAGGACTATGACAGTCCCTGTTTATCGAGACGCGGGCTGCACTGAGGACTATGACAGTCCCTGTTTATCTAGACGCGGGCTGCACTGAGGACTATGACAGTCCCTGTTTATCTAGACGAAGGGCTGCACTGAGGACTATGACAGTCCCTGTTTATCTAGACGCGGGCTGCACTGAGGACTATGACAGTCCCTGTTTATCGAGACGCGGGCTGCACTGAGGACTATGACAGTCCCTGTTTATCTAGACGCGGGCTGCACTGAGGACTATGACAGTCCCTGTTTATCGAGACGCGGGCTGCACTGAGGACTATGACAGTCCCTGTTTATCTAGACGCGGGCTGCACTGAGGACTATGACAGTCCCTGTTTATCTACACGCGGGCTGCACTGAGGGACTATGACAGTCCCTGTTTATCTAGACGCGGGCTGCACTGAGGACTATGACAGTCCCTGTTTATCTAGACGCCGCTGCACTGAGGACTATGACAGTCCCTGTTTGTCTAGATGCGGGCTGCACTGAGGACTATGACAGTCCCTGTTTATCTAGACGCGGGCTGCACTGAGGACTATGACAGTCCCTGTTTATCTAGACGCGGGCTGCACTGAGGACTATGACAGTCCCTGTTTATCGAGACGCGGGCTGCACTGAGGACTATGACAGTCCCTGTTTATCGAGACACGGGCTGCACTGAGGACTATGACAGTCCCTGTTTATCGAGACGCGGGCTGCACTGAGGACTATGACAGTCCCTGTTTATCTAGACGCGGGCTGCACTGAGGACTATGACAGTCCCTGTTTATCGAGAAGCGGGCTGCACTGAGGACTATGACAGTCCCTGTTTATCTAGACGCGGGCTGCACTGAGGACTATGACAGTCCCTGTTTATCGAGACGCGGGCTGCACTGAGGACTATGACAGTCCCTGTTTATCTACACGCGGGCTGCACTGAGGACTATGACAGTCCCTGTTTATCTAGACGCGGGCTGCACTGAGGACTATGACAGTCCCTGTTTATCTAGACGCGCGCTGCACTGAGGACTATGACAGTCCCTGTTTGTCTAGACGCGGGCTGCACTGAGGACTATGACAGTCCCTGTTTATCTAGACGCGGGCTGCACTGAGGACTATGACAGTCCCTGTTTATCGAGACGCGGGCTGCACTGAGGACTATGACAGTCCCTGTTTATCGAGACGCGGGCTGCACTGAGGACTATGACAGTCCCTGTTTATCTAGACGCGGGCTGCACTGAGGACTATGACAGTCCCTGTTTATCTAGACGCGGGCTGCACTGAGGACTATGACAGTCCCTGTTTATCGAGACACGGGCTGCACTGAGGACTATGACAGTCCCTGTTTATCTAGACGCGGCTGCACTGAGGACTATGACAGTCCCTGTTTATCTACACCGCGGGCTGCACTGAGGACTATGACAGTCCCTGTTTATCTAGACGCGGGCTGCACTGAGGACTATGACAGTCCCTGTTTATCTAGACGCGGGCTGCACTGAGGACTATGACAGTCCCTGTTTGTCTAGACGCGGGCTGCACTGAGGACTATGACAGTCCCTGTTTATCTAGACGCGGGCTGCACTGAGGACTATGACAGTCCCTGTTTATCGAGACGCGGGCTGCACTGAGGACTATGACAGTCCCTGTTTATCGAGACGCGGGCTGCACTGAGGACTATGACAGTCCCTGTTTATCTAGACGCGGGCTGCACTGAGGACTATGACAGTCCCTGTTTATCTAGACGCGGGCTGCACTGAGGACTATGACAGTCCCTGTTTATCTAGACGCGGGCTGCACTGAGGGACTATGACAGTCCCTGTTTATCGAGACGCGGGCTGCACTGAGGACTATGACAGTCCCTGTTTATCTAGACGCGGGCTGCACTGAGGACTATGACAGTCCCTGTTTATCGAGACGCGGGCTGCACTGAGGACTATGACAGTCCCTGTTTATCTAGACGCGGGCTGCACTGAGGACTATGACAGTCCCTGTTTATCTAGCACGCGGGCTGCACTGAGGACTATGACAGTCCCTGTTTATCTAGACGCGGGCTGCACTGAGGACTATGACAGTCCCTGTTTATCTAGACGCGAGCTGCACTGAGGACTATGACAGTCCCTGTTTGTCTAGACGCGGGCTGCACTGAGGACTATGACAGTCCCTGTTTATCTAGACGCGGGCTGCACTGAGGACTATGACAGTCCCTGTTTATCTAGACGCGGGCTGCACTGAGGACTATGACAGTCCCTGTTTATCGAGACGCGGGCTGCACTGAGGACTATGACAGTCCCTGTTTATCGAGACGCGGGCTGCACTGAGGACTATGACAGTCCCTGTTTATCTAGACGCGGGCTGCACTGAGGACTATGACAGTCCCTGTTTATCTAGACGCGGGCTGCACTGAGGACTATGACAGTCCCTGTTTATCGAGACGCGGGCTGCACTGAGGACTATGACAGTCCCTGTTTATCTAGACGCGGGCTGCACTGAGGACTATGACAGTCCCTGTTTATCGAGACGCGGGCTGCACTGAGGACTATGACAGTCCCTGTTTATCGAGACGCGGGCTGCACTGAGGACTATGACAGTCCCTGTTTATCTAGACGCGGGCTGCACTGAGGACTATGACAGTCCCTGTTTATCTAGACGAGGGCTGCACTGAGGACTATGACAGTCCCTGTTTATCTAGACGCGGGCTGCACTGAGGACTATGACAGTCCCTGTTTATCGAGACGCGGGCTGCACTGAGGACTATGACAGTCCCTGTTTATCTAGACGCGGGCTGCACTGGGGACTATGACAGTCCCTGATTATCGAGACGCGGGCTGCACTGAGGACTATGACAGTCCCTGTTTATCTAGACGCGGGCTGCACTGAGGACTATGACAGTCCCTGTTTATCTAGACGAGGGCTGCACTGAGGACTATGACAGTCCCTGTTTATCTAGACGCGGGCTGCACTGAGGACTATGACAGTCCCTGTTTATCGAGACGCGGGCTGCACTGAGGACTATGACAGTCCCTGTTTATCTAGACGCGGGCTGCACTGAGGACTATGACAGTCCCTGTTTATCGAGACGCGGGCTGCACTGAGGACTATGACAGTCCCTGTTTATCTAGACGCGGGCTGCACTGAGGACTATGACAGTCCCTGTTTATCTACACGCGGGCTGCACTGAGGACTATGACAGTCCCTGTTTATCTAGACGCGGGCTGCACTGAGGACTATGACAGTCCCTGTTTATCTAGACGCGCGCTGCACTGAGGACTATGACAGTCCCTGTTTGTCTAGATGCGGGCTGCACTGAGGACTATGACAGTCCCTGTTTATCTAGACGCGGGCTGCACTGAGGACTATGACAGTCCCTGTTTATCTAGACGCGGGCTGCACTGAGGACTATGACAGTCCCTGTTTATCGAGACGCGGCTGCACTGGGGGACTATGACAGTCCCTGTTTATCGAGACACGGGCTGCACTGAGGACTATGACAGTCCCTGTTTATCGAGACGCGGGCTGCACTGAGGACTATGACAGTCCCTGTTTATCTAGACGCGGGCTGCACTGGGGACTATGACAGTCCCTGTTTATCGAGAAGCGGGCTGCACTGAGGACTATGACAGTCCCTGTTTATCTAGACGCGGGCTGCACTGAGGACTATGACAGTCCCTGTTTATCGAGACGCGGGCTGCACTGAGGACTATGACAGTCCCTGTTTATCTAGACGCGGGCTGCACTGAGGACTATGACAGTCCCTGTTTATCGAGACGCGGGCTGCACTGAGGACTATGACAGTCCCTGTTTATCTACACGCGGGCTGCACTGAGGACTATGACAGTCCCTGTTTATCTAGACGCGGGCTGCACTGAGGACTATGACAGTCCCTGTTTATCTAGACGCGCGCTGCACTGAGGACTATGACAGTCCCTGTTTGTCTAGACGCGGGCTGCACTGAGGACTATGACAGTCCCTGTTTATCTAGACGCGGGCTGCACTGAGGACTATGACAGTCCCTGTTTATCGAGACGCGGGCTGCACTGAGGACTATGACAGTCCCTGTTTATCGAGACGCGGGCTGCACTGAGGACTATGACAGTCCCTGTTTATCTAGACGCGGGCTGCACTGAGGACTATGACAGTCCCTGTTTATCTAGACGCGGGCTGCACTGAGGACTATGACAGTCCCTGTTTATCGAGACACGGGCTGCACTGAGGACTATGACAGTCCCTGTTTATCTAGACGCGGCTGCACTGAGGACTATGACAGTCCCTGTTTATCTACACGCGGGCTGCACTGAGGACTATGACAGTCCCTGTTTATCTAGACGCGGGCTGCACTGAGGACTATGACAGTCCCTGTTTATCTAGACGCGGGCTGCACTGAGGACTATGACAGTCCCTGTTTGTCTAGACGCGGGCTGCACTGAGGACTATGACAGTCCCTGTTTATCTAGACGCGGGCTGCACTGAGGACTATGACAGTCCCTGTTTATCGAGACGCGGGCTGCACTGAGGACTATGACAGTCCCTGTTTATCGAGACGCGGGCTGCACTGAGGACTATGACAGTCCCTGTTTATCTAGACGCGGGCTGCACTGAGGACTATGACAGTCCCTGTTTATCTAGACGCGGGCTGCACTGAGGACTATGACAGTCCCTGTTTATCTAGACGCGGGCTGCACTGAGGACTATGACAGTCCCTGTTTATCGAGACGCGGGCTGCACTGAGGACTATGACAGTCCCTGTTTATCTAGACGCGGGCTGCACTGAGGGACTATGACAGTCCCTGTTTATCGAGACGCGGGCTGCACTGAGGACTATGACAGTCCCTGTTTATCTAGACGCGGGCTGCACTGAGGACTATGACAGTCCCTGTTTATCGACACGCGGGCTGCACTGAGGACTATGACAGTCCCTGTTTATCTAGACGCGGGCTGCACTGGGGACTATGACAGTCCCTGTTTATCTAGACGCGAGCTGCACTGAGGACTATGACAGTCCCTGTTTGTCTAGACGCGGGCTGCACTGGGGACTATGACAGTCCCTGTTTATCTAGACGCGGGCTGCACTGAGGACTATGACAGTCCCTGTTTATCTAGACGCGGGCTGCACTGAGGACTATGACAGTCCCTGTTTATCGAGACGCGGGCTGCACTGAGGACTATGACAGTCCCTGTTTATCGAGACGCGGGCTGCACTGGGGACTATGACAGTCCCTGTTTATCTAGACGCGGGCTGCACTGAGGACTATGACAGTCCCTGTTTATCTAGACGGGCTGCACTGAGGACTATGACAGTCCCTGTTTATCGAGACACGGGCTGCACTGAGGACTATGACAGTCCCTGTTTATCTAGACGCGGCTGCACTGAGGACTATGACAGTCCCTGTTTATCTACACGCGGGCTGCACTGAGGACTATGACAGTCCCTGTTTATCTAGACGCGGGCTGCACTGAGGACTATGACAGTCCCTGTTTATCTAGGCCGCGGGCTGCACTGAGGACTATGACAGTCCCTGTTTGTCTAGACGCGGGCTGCACTGAGGACTATGACAGTCCCTGTTTATCTAGACGCGGGCTGCACTGAGGACTATGACAGTCCCTGTTTATCGAGACGCGGGCTGCACTGAGGACTATGACAGTCCCTGTTTATCGAGACGCGGGCTGCACTGAGGACTATGACAGTCCCTGTTTATCTAGACGCGGGCTGCACTGAGGACTATGACAGTCCCTGTTTATCTAGACGCGGGCTGCACTGAGGACTATGACAGTCCCTGTTTATCTAGACGCGGGCTGCACTGAGGACTATGACAGTCCCTGTTTATCGAGACGCGGGCTGCACTGAGGACTATGACAGTCCCTGTTTATCTAGACGCGGGCTGCACTGAAGGACTATGACAGTCCCTGTTTATCGAGACGCGGGCTGCACTGAGGACTATGACAGTCCCTGTTTATCTAGACGCGGGCTGCACTGAGGACTATGACAGTCCCTGTTTATCTACACGCGGGCTGCACTGAGGACTATGACAGTCCCTGTTTATCTAGACGCGGGCTGCACTGAGGACTATGACAGTCCCTGTTTATCTAGACGCGAGCTGCACTGAGGACTATGACAGTCCCTGTTTGTCTAGACGCGGGCTGCACTGAGGACTATGACAGTCCCTGTTTATCTAGACGCGGGCTGCACTGAGGGACTATGACAGTCCCTGTTTATCTAGACGCGGGCTGCACTGAGGACTATGACAGTCCCTGTTTATCGAGACGCGGGCTGCACTGAGGACTATGACAGTCCCTGTTTATCGAGACACGGGCTGCACTGAGGACTATGACAGTCCCTGTTTATCGAGACGCGGGCTGCACTGAGGACTATGACAGTCCCTGTTTATCTAGACGCGGGCTGCACTGAGGACTATGACAGTCCCTGTTTGTCTAGACGCGGGCTGCACTGAGGACTATGACAGTCCCTGTTTGTCTAGACGCAGGCTGCACTGAGGACTATGACAGTCCCTGTTTATCTAGACGCGGGCTGCACTGAGGACTATGACAGTCCCTGTTTATCTAGACGCGGGCTGCACTGAGGACTATGACAGTCCCTGTTTATCTAGACGCGGGCTGCACTGAGGACTATGACAGTCCCTGTTTATCTAGACGCGGGCTGCACTGAGGACTATGACAGTCCCTGTTTATCTAGACGCGGGCTGCACTGAGGACTATGACAGTCCCTGTTTATCGAGACGCGGGCTGCACTGAGGACTATGACAGTCCCTGTTTATCGAGACACGGGCTGCACTGAGGACTATGACAGTCCCTGTTTATCGAGACGCGGGCTGCACTGAGGACTATGACAGTCCCTGTTTATCTAGACGCGGGCTGCACTGAGGACTATGACAGTCCCTGTTTATCGAGATGCGGGCTGCACTGTGGACTATGACAGTCCCTGTTTGTCTACACGCGGGCTGCACTGAGGACTATGACAGTCCCTGTTTATCTAGACGCGGGCTGCACTGAGGACTATGACAGTCCCTGTTTGTCTAGACGCAGGCTGCACTGAGGACTATGACAGTCCCTGTTTATCTAGACGCGGGCTGCACTGAGGACTATGACAGTCCCTGTTTATCGAGACGCGGGCTGCACTGAGGACTATGACAGTCCCTGTTTATCGAGACGCGGGCTGCACTGAGGACTATGACAGTCCCTGTTTATCTAGACGCGGGCTGCACTGAGGACTATGACAGTCCCTGTTTATCTAGACGCGGGCTGCACTGAGGACTATGACAGTCCCTGTTTATCTAGACGCGGGCTGCACTGAGGACTATGACAGTCCCTGTTTATCGAGAGCGGGCTGCACTGAGGACTATGACAGTCCCTGTTTATCTAGACGGGCTGCACTGAGGACTATGACAGTCCCTGTTTATCGAGACGCGGGCTGCACTGAGGACTATGACAATCCCTGTTTATCTAGATGCGGGCTGCACTGAGGACTATGACAGTCCCTGTTTATCTACACGCGGGCTGCACTGAGGACTATGACAGTCCCTGTTTATCTAGACGCGGGCTGCACTGAGGACTATGACAGTCCCTGTTTATCTAGACGCGCGCTGCACTGAGGACTATGACAGTCCCTGTTTGTCTAGACGCGGGCTGCACTGAGGACTATGACAGTCCCTGTTTATCGAGACGCGGGCTGCACTGAGGACTATGACAGTCCCTGTTTATCTACACGCGGGCTGCACTGAGGACTATGACAGTCCCTGTTTATCTAGACGCGGGCTGCACTGAGGACTATGACAGTCCCTGTTTATCTAGACGCGCGCTGCACTGAGGACTATGACAGTCCCTGTTTGTCTAGACGCAGGCTGCACTGAGGACTATGACAGTCCCTGTTTATCGAGACGCGGGCTGCACTGAGGACTATGACAGTCCCTGTTTATCGAGACGCAGGCTGCACTGAGGACTATGACAGTCCCTGTTTATCGAGACGCGGGCTGCACTGAGGACTATGACAGTCCCTGTTTATCTAGACGCGGGCTACACTGAGGACTATGACAGTCCCTGTTTATCTAGACGCGGGCTGCACTGAGGACTATGACAGTCCCTGTTTATCTAGACGCGGGCTGCACTGAGGACTATGACAGTCCCTGTTTATCGAGACGCGGGCTGCACTGAGGACTATGACAGTCCCTGTTTATCTAGACGCGGGCTGCACTGAGGACTATGACAGTCCCTGTTTATCGAGACGCGGGCTGCACTGAGGACTATGACAATCCCTGTTTATCTAGATGCGGGCTGCACTGAGGACTATGACAGTCCCTGTTTATCTACACGCGGGCTGCACTGAGGACTATGACAGTCCCTGTTTATCTAGACGCGGGCTGCACTGAGGACTATGACAGTCCCTGTTTATCTAGGCGCGCTGCACTGAGGACTATGACAGTCCCTGTTTGTCTAGACGCGGGCTGCACTGAGAACTATGACAGTCCCTGTTTATCTAGACGCGGGCTGCACTGAGGACTATGACAGTCCCTGTTTATCGAGACACGGGCTGCACTGAGGACTATGACAGTCCCTGTTTATCGAGACACGGGCTGCACTGAGGACTATGACAGTCCCTGTTTATCGAGACGCGGGCTGCACTGAGGACTATGACAGTCCCTGTTTATCTAGACGCGGGCTGCACTGAGGACTATGACAGTCCCTGTTTATCTAGACACGGGCTGCACTGAGGACTATGACAGTCCCTGTTTATCGAGACACGGGCTGCACTGAGGACTATGACAGTCCCTGTTTATCGAGACGCGGGCTGCACTGAGGACTATGACAGTCCCTGTTTATCTAGACACGGGCTGCACTGAGGACTATGACAGTCCCTGTTTATCTAGACACGGGCTGCACTGAGGACTATGACAGTCCCTGTTTATCTAGACACGGGCTGCACTGAGGACTATGACAGTCCCTGTTTATCTAGACGCGGGCTGCACTGAGGACTATGACAGTCCCTGTTTATCTAGACGCGCGCTGCACTGAGGACTATGACAGTCCCTGTTTGTCTAGACGCGGGCTGCACTGAGGACTATGACAGTCCCTGTTTATCTAGACGCGGGCTGCACTGAGGACTATGACAGTCCCTGTTTATCGAGACGCGGGCTGCACTGAGGACTATGACAGTCCCTGTTTATCTAGATGCGGGCTGCACTGAGGACTATGACAGTCCATGTTTATCTACACGCAGGCTGCACTGAGGACTATGACAGTCCCTGTTTATCTAGACGCGGGCTGCACTGAGGACTATGACAGTCCCTGTTTATCTAGACGCGCGCTGCACTGAGGACTATGACAGTCCCTGTTTGTCTAGACGCGGGCTGCACTGAGGACTATGACAGTCCCTGTTTATCTAGACGCGGGCTGCACTGAGGACTATGACAGTCCCTGTTTATCGAGACACGGGCTGCACTGAGGACTATGACAGTCCCTGTTTATCGAGACACGGGCTGCACTGAGGACTATGACAGTCCCTGTTTATCGAGACGCGGGCTGCACTGAGGACTATGACAGTCCCTGTTTATCTAGACGCGGGCTGCACTGAGGACTATGACAGTCCCTGTTTATCGAGACACGGGCTGCACTGAGGACTATGACAGTCCCTGTTTATCGAGACACGGGCTGCACTGAGGACTATGACAGTCCCTGTTTATCGAGACGCGGGCTGCACTGAGGACTATGACAGTCCCTGTTTATCTAGACACAGGCTGCACTGAGGACTATGACAGTCCCTGTTTATCTAGATGCGGGCTGCACTGAGGACTATGACAGTCCCTGTTTATCTACACGCGGGCTGCACTGAGGACTATGACAGTCCCTGTTTATCTAGACGCGGGCTGCACTGAGGACTATGACAGTCCCTGTTTATCTAGACGCGCGCTGCACTGAGGACTATGACAGTCCCTGTTTGTCTAGACGCGGGCTGCACTGAGGACTATGACAGTCCCTGTTTATCGAGACACGGGCTGCACTGAGGACTATGACAGTCCCTGTTTATCGAGACACGGGCTGCAATGAGGACTATGACAGTCCCTGTTTATCGAGACACGGGCTGCACTGAGGACTATGACAGTCCCTGTTTATCGAGACGCGGGCTGCACTGAGGACTATGACAGTCCCTGTTTATCTAGACACGGGCTGCACTGAGGACTATGACAGTCCCTGTTTATCTAGACACGGGCTGCACTGAGGACTATGACAGTCCCTGTTTATCTAGACACGGGCTGCACTGAGGACTATGACAGTCTCTGTTTATCTAGACGCGGGCTGCACTGAGGACTATGACAGTCCCTGTTTATCTAGACGCGCGCTGCACTGAGGACTATGACAGTCCCTGTTTGTCTAGACGCGGGCTGCACTGAGGACTATGACAGTCCCTGTTTATCTAGACGCGGGCTGCACTGAGGACTATGACAGTCCCTGTTTATCGAGACGCGGGCTGCACTGAGGACTATGACAGTCCCTGTTTATCTAGATGCGGGCTGCACTGAGGACTATGACAGTCCATGTTTATCTACACGCAGGCTGCACTGAGGACTATGACAGTCCCTGTTTATCTAGACGCGGGCTGCACTGAGGACTATGACAGTCCCTGTTTATCTAGGCGCGCGCTGCACTGAGGACTATGACAGTCCCTGTTTGTCTAGACGCGGGCTGCACTGAGGACTATGACAGTCCCTGTTTATCTAGACGCGGGCTGCACTGAGGACTATGACAGTCCCTGTTTATCGAGACACGGACTGCACTGAGGACTATGACAGTCCCTGTTTATCGAGACACGGGCTGCACTGAGGACTATGACAGTCCCTGTTTATCGAGACGCGGGCTGCACTGAGGACTATGACAATCCCTGTTTATCTAGACGCGGGCTGCACTGAGGACTATGACAGTCCCTGTTTATCGAGACACGGGCTGCACTGAGGACTATGACAGTCCCTGTTTATCGAGACACGGGCTGCACTGAGGACTATGACAGTCCCTGTTTATCGAGACGCGGGCTGCACTGAGGACTATGACAGTCCCTGTTTATCTAGACACAGGCTGCACTGAGGACTATGACAGTCCCTGTTTATCTAGACACGGGCTGCACTGAGGACTATGACAGTCCCTGTTTATCTAGACACGGGCTGCACTGAGGACTATGACAGTCCCTGTTTATCTAGACGCGGGCTGCACTGAGGACTATGACAGTCCCTGTTTATCTAGACGCGGGCTGCACTGAGGACTATGACAGTCCCTGTTTATCTAGACGCGGGCTGCACTGAGGACTATGACAGTCCCTGTTTATCGAGACGCGGGCTGCACTGAGGACTATGACAGTCCCTGTTTATCTAGACGCGGGCTGCACTGAGGACTATGACAGTCCCTGTTTATCGAGACGCGGGCTGCACTGAGGACTATGACAGTCCCTGTTTATCTAGACGCGGGCTGCACTGAGGACTATGACAGTCCCTGTTTATCTACACGTGGCTGCACTGAGGACTATGACAGTCCCTGTTTATCTAGACGCGGGCTGCACTGAGGGACTATGACAGTCCCTGTTTATCTAGACGCGCGCTGCACTGAGGACTATGACAGTCCCTGTTTGTCTAGACGCGGGCTGCACTGAGGACTATGACAGTCCCTGTTTATCTAGACGCGGGCTGCACTGAGGACTATGACAGTCCCTGTTTATCGAGACGCGGGCTTCACTGAGGACTATGACAGTCCCTGTTTATCGAGACACGGGCTGCACTGAGGACTATGACAGTCCCTGTTTATCTAGACGCGGGCTGCACTGAGGACTATGACAGTCCCTGTTTATCTAGACGCGGGCTGCACTGAGGACTATGACAGTCCCTGTTTCTCGAGACGCGGGCTGCACTGAGGACTATGACAGTCCCTGTTTATCTAGACGCGGGCTGCACTGAGGACTATGACAGTCCCTGTTTATCGAGACGCGGGCTGCACTGAGGACTATGACAGTCCCTGTTTATCTAGACGCGGGCTGCACTGAGGACTATGACAGTCCCTGTTTATCTACACGCGGGCTGCACTGAGGACTATGACAGTCCCTGTTTATCTAGACGCGGGCTGCACTGAGGACTATGACAGTCCCTGTTTATCTAGACGCGCGCTGCACTGAAGACTATGACAGTCCCTGTTTGTCTAGACGCGGGCTGCACTGAGGACTATGACAGTCCCTGTTTATCTAGACGCGGGCTGCACTGAGGACTATGACAGTCCCTGTTTATCGAGACACGGGCTGCACTGAGGACTATGACAGTCCCTGTTTATCGAGACACGGGCTGCACTGAGGACTATGACAGTCCCTGTTTATCGAGACGCGGGCTGCACTGGGGACTATGACAGTCCCTGTTTATCTAGACGCGGGCTGCACTGAGGACTATGACAGTCCCTGTTTATCGAGACACGGGCTGCACTGAGGACTATGACAGTCCCTGTTTATCGAGACACGGGCTGCACTGAGGACTATGACAGTCCCTGTTTATCGAGACGCGGGCTGCACTGAGGACTATGACAGTCCCTGTTTATCTAGACACGGGCTGCACTGAGGACTATGACAGTCCCTGTTTATCTAGACACGGGCTGCACTGAGGACTATGACAGTCCCTGTTTATCTAGACACGGGCTGCACTGAGGACTATGACAGTCCCTGTTTATCTAGGCGTGGGCTGCACTGGGGACTATGACAGTCCCTGTTTATCTAGACGCGGGCTGCACTGAGGACTATGACAGTCCCTGTTTATCTAGACGCGGGCTGCACTGAGGACTATGACAGTCCCTGTTTATCTAGACGCGGGCTGCACTGAGGACTATGACAGTCCCTGTTTATCTAGACGCGGGCTGCACTGAGGACTATGACAGTCCCTGTTTATCTAGACGCGGGCTGCACTGAGGACTATGACAGTCCCTGTTTATCTAGACGCGGGCTGCACTGAGGACTATGACAGTCCCTGTTTATCTACACGCGGGCTGCACTGAGGACTATGACAGTCCCTGTTTATCTAGACGCGGGCTGCACTGAGGACTATGACAGTCCCTGTTTATCGAGACACGGGCTGCACTGAGGACTATGACAGTCCCTGTTTATCGAGGCGCGGGCTGCACTGAGGACTATGACAGTCCCTGTTTATCTAGACGCGGGCTGCACTGAGGACTATGACAGTCCCTGTTTATCGAGACGCGGGCTGCACTGAGGACTATGACAGTCCCTGTTTATCTACACGCGGGCTGCACTGAGGACTATGACAGTCCCTGTTTATCTAGACGCGGGCTGCACTGAGGACTATGACAGTCCCTGTTTATCTAGACGCGCGCTGCACTGAGGACTATGACAGTCCCTGTTTGTCTAGACGCGGGCTGCACTGAGGACTATGACAGTCCCTGTTTATCTAGACGCGGGCTGCACTGAGGACTATGACAGTCCCTGTTTATCGAGACGCGGGCTGCACTGAGGACTATGACAGTCCCTGTTTATCGAGACGCGGGCTGCACTGAGGACTATGACAGTCCCTGTTTATCTAGACGCGGGCTGCACTGAGGACTATGACAGTCCCTGTTTATCTAGACGCGGGCTGCACTGAGGACTATGACAGTCCCTGTTTATCGAGACGCGGGCTGCACTGAGGACTATGACAGTCCCTGTTTATCTAGACGCGGCTGCACTGAGGACTATGACAGTCCCTGTTTATCTACACGCGGGCTGCACTGAGGACTATGACAGTCCCTGTTTATCTAGACGCGGGCTGCACTGGAGGACTATGACAGTCCCTGTTTATCTAGACGCGCTGCACTGAGGACTATGACAGTCCCTGTTTGTCTAGACGCGGGCTGCACTGAGGACTATGACAGTCCCTGTTTATCTAGACGCGGGCTGCACTGAGGACTATGACAGTCCCTGTTTATCGAGACGCGGGCTGCACTGAGGACTATGACAGTCCCTGTTTATCGAGACGCGGGCTGCACTGAGGACTATGACAGTCCCTGTTTATCTAGACGCGGGCTGCACTGAGGACTATGACAGTCCCTGTTTATCTAGACGCGGGCTGCACTGGAGGACTATGACAGTCCCTGTTTATCGAGACGCGGGCTGCACTGAGGACTATGACAGTCCCTGTTTATCTAGACGCGGGCTGCACTGAGGACTATGACAGTCCCTGTTTATCGAGACGCGGGCTGCACTGAGGACTATGACAGTCCCTGTTTATCTAGACGCGGGCTGCACTGAGGACTATGACAGTCCCTGTTTATCTAGACGCGAGCTGCACTGAGGACTATGACAGTCCCTGTTTGTCTAGACGCGGGCTGCACTGAGGACTATGACAGTCCCTGTTTATCTAGACGCGGGCTGCACTGAGGGACTATGACAGTCCCTGTTTATCTAGACGCGGGCTGCACTGAGGACTATGACAGTCCCTGTTTATCGAGACGCGGGCTGCACTGAGGACTATGACAGTCCCTGTTTATCTACACGCGGGCTGCACTGAGGACTATGACAGTCCCTGTTTATCTAGACGCGGGCTGCACTGAGGACTATGACAGTCCCTGTTTGTCTAGACGCAGGCTGCACTGAGGACTATGACAGTCCCTGTTTATCTAGACGCGGGCTGCACTGAGGACTATGACAGTCCCTGTTTATCGAGACGCGGGCTGCACTGAGGACTATGACAGTCCCTGTTTATCGAGACGCGGGCTGCACTGAGGACTATGACAGTCCCTGTTTATCTAGACGCGGGCTGCACTGAGGACTATGACAGTCCCTGTTTATCTAGACGCGGGCTGCACTGAGGACTATGACAGTCCCTGTTTATCTAGACGCGGGCTGCACTGAGGACTATGACAGTCCCTGTTTATCGAGACGCGGGCTGCACTGGGGGACTATGACAGTCCCTGTTTATCTAGACGCGGGCTGCACTGAGGACTATGACAGTCCCTGTTTATCGAGACGCGGGCTGCACTGAGGACTATGACAATCCCTGTTTATCTAGATGCGGGCTGCACTGAGGACTATGACAGTCCCTGTTTATCTACACGCGGGCTGCACTGAGGACTATGACAGTCCCTGTTTATCTAGACGCGGGCTGCACTGAGGACTATGACAGTCCCTGTTTATCTAGACGCGCGCTGCACTGAGGACTATGACAGTCCCTGTTTGTCTAGACGCGGGCTGCACTGAGGACTATGACAGTCCCTGTTTATCGAGACGCGGGCTGCACTGAGGACTATGACAGTCCCTGTTTATCTACACGCGGGCTGCACTGAGGACTATGACAGTCCCTGTTTATCTAGACGCGGGCTGCACTGAGGACTATGACAGTCCCTGTTTATCTAGACGCCGCTGCACTGAGGACTATGACAGTCCCTGTTTGTCTAGACGCAGGCTGCACTGAGGACTATGACAGTCCCTGTTTATCTAGACGCGGGCTGCACTGAGGACTATGACAGTCCCTGTTTATCGAGACGCAGGCTGCACTGAGGACTATGACAGTCCCTGTTTATCGAGACGCGGGCTGCACTGAGGGACTATGACAGTCCCTGTTTATCTAGACGCGGGCTACACTGAGGACTATGACAGTCCCTGTTTATCTAGACGCGGGCTGCACTGAGGACTATGACAGTCCCTGTTTATCTAGACGCGGGCTGCACTGAGGACTATGACAGTCCCTGTTTATCGAGACGCGGGCTGCACTGAGGACTATGACAGTCCCTGTTTATCTAGACGCGGGCTGCACTGAGGACTATGACAGTCCCTGTTTATCGAGACGTGGGCTGCACTGAGGACTATGACAATCCCTGTTTATCTAGATGCGGGCTGCACTGAGGACTATGACAGTCCCTGTTTATCTACACGCGGGCTGCACTGAGGACTATGACAGTCCCTGTTTATCTAGACTCGGGCTGCACTGAGGACTATGACAGTCCCTGTTTATCTAGGACGCGCTGCACTGAGGACTATGACAGTCCCTGTTTGTCTAGACGCGGGCTGCACTGAGGACTATGACAGTCCCTGTTTATCTAGACGCGGGCTGCACTGAGGACTATGACAGTCCCTGTTTATCGAGACACGGGCTGCACTGAGGACTATGACAGTCCCTGTTTATCGAGACACGGGCTGCACTGAGGACTATGACAGTCCCTGTTTATCGAGACGCGGGCTGCACTGAGGACTATGACAGTCCCTGTTTATCTAGACGCGGGCTGCACTGAGGACTATGACAGTCCCTGTTTATCTAGACACGGGCTGCAATGAGGACTATGACAGTCCCTGTTTATCGAGACACGGGCTGCACTGAGGACTATGACAGTCCCTGTTTATCGAGACGCGGGCTGCACTGAGGACTATGACAGTCCCTGTTTATCTAGACACGGGCTGCACTGAGGACTATGACAGTCCCTGTTTATCTAGACACGGGCTGCACTGAGGACTATGACAGTCCCTGTTTATCTAGACACGGGCTGCACTGAGGACTATGACAGTCCCTGTTTATCTAGACGCGGGCTGCACTGAGGACTATGACAGTCCCTGTTTATCTAGACGCGCTGCACTGAGGACTATGACAGTCCCTGTTTGTCTAGACGCGGGCTGCACTGAGGACTATGACAGTCCCTGTTTATCTAGATGCGGGCTGCACTGAGGACTATGACAGTCCCTGTTTATCTAGATGCGGGCTGCACTGAGGACTATGACAGTCCATGTTTATCTACACGCGGGCTGCACTGAGGACTATGACAGTCCCTGTTTATCTAGACGCGGGCTGCACTGAGGACTATGACAGTCCCTGTTTATCTAGACGCGCGCTGCACTGAGGACTATGACAGTCCCTGTTTGTCTAGACGCGGGCTGCACTGAGGACTATGACAGTCCCTGTTTATCTAGACGCGGGCTGCACTGAGGACTATGACAGTCCCTGTTTATCGAGACACGGGCTGCACTGAGGACTATGACAGTCCCTGTTTATCGAGACACGGGCTGCACTGAGGACTATGACAGTCCCTGTTTATCGAGACGCGGGCTGCACTGAGGACTATGACAGTCCCTGTTTATCTAGACGCGGGCTGCACTGAGGACTATGACAGTCCCTGTTTATCGAGACGCGGGCTGCACTGAGGACTATGACAGTCCCTGTTTATCTAGACGCGGGCTGCACTGAGGACTATGACAGTCCCTGTTTATCGAGACGCGGGCTGCACTGAGGACTATGACAGTCCCTGTTTATCTAGACGCGGGCTGCACTGAGGACTATGACAGTCCCTGTTTATCTACACGCGGGCTGCACTGAGGACTATGACAGTCCCTGTTTATCTAGACGCGGGCTGCACTGAGGACTATGACAGTCCCTGTTTATCTAGACAGCGCGCTGCACTGAGGACTATGACAGTCCCTGTTTGTCTAGACGCGGGCTGCACTGAGGACTATGACAGTCCATGTTTATCTAGACGCGGGCTGCACTGAGGACTATGACAGTCCCTGTTTATCGAGACGCGGGCTGCACTGAGGACTATGACAGTCCCTGTTTATCTAGACGCGGGCTGCACTGAGGACTATGACAGTCCCTGTTTATCGAGACGCGGGCTGCACTGAGGACTATGACAGTCCCTGTTTATCTAGACGCGGGCTGCACTGAGGACTATGACAGTCCCTGTTTATCTAGACCCGGGCTGCACTGAGGACTATGACAGTCCCTGTTTATCTACACGCGGGCTGCACTGAGGACTATGACAGTCCCTGTTTATCTAGACGCGGGCTGCACTGAGGACTATGACAGTCCCTGTTTATCGAGACACGGGCTGCACTGAGGACTATGACAGTCCCTGTTTATCGAGACACGGGCTGCACTGAGGACTATGACAGTCCCTGTTTATCGAGACGCGGGCTGCACTGAGGACTATGACAGTCCCTGTTTATCTAGACGCGGGCTGCACTGAGGACTATGACAGTCCCTATTTATCGAGACACGGGCTGCACTGAGGACTATGACAGTCCCTGTTTATCGAGACACTGGCTGCACTGAGGACTATGACAGTCCCTGTTTATCGAGACGCGGGCTGCACTGAGGAATATGACAGTCCCTGTTTATCTAGACACGGGCTGCACTGAGGACTATGACAGTCCCTGTTTATCTAGACACGGGCTGCACTGAGGACTATGACAGTCCCTGTTTATCTAGACGCGGGCTGCACTGAGGACTATGACAGTCCCTGTTTATCTAGACGCGGGCTGCACTGAGGACTATGACAGTCCCTGTTTATCTAGACGCGGGCTGCACTGAGGACTATGACAGTCCCTGTTTATCGAGACGCGGGCTGCACTGAGGACTATGACAGTCCCTGTTTATCTAGACGCGGGCTGCACTGGGGGACTATGACAGTCCCTGTTTATCAAGACGCGGGCTGCACTGAGGACTATCACAGTCCCTGTTTATCTAGACGCGGGCTGCACTGAGGACTATGACAGTCCCTGTTTATCTACACGCGGGCTGCACTGAGGACTATGACAGTCCCTGTTTATCTAGACGCGGGCTGCACTGAGGACTATGACAGTCCCTGTTTATCTAGACGCGCGCTGCACTGAGGACTATGACAGTCCCTGTTTGTCTAGACGCGGGCTGCACTGAGGACTATGACAGTCCCTGTTTATCTAGACGCGGGCTGAACTGAGGACTATGACAGTCCCTGTTTATCGAGACGCGGGCTGCACTGAGGACTATGACAGTCCCTGTTTATCGAGAGACGGGCTGCAATGAGGACTATGACAGTCCCTGTTTATCGAGACGCGGGCTGCACTGAGGACTATGACAGTCCCTGTTTATCTAGACGTGGGCTGCACTGAGGACTATGACAGTCCCTGTTTATCAAGACGCGGGCTGCACTGAGGACTATGACAGTCCCTGTTTATCTAGACGCGGGCTGCACTGAGGACTATGACAGTCCCTGTTTATCTACACGCGGGCTGCACTGAGGACTATGACAGTCCCTGTTTATCTAGATGCGGGCTGCACTGAGGACTATGACAGTCCCTGTTTATCTAGACGCGCGCTGCACTGAGGACTATGACAGTCCCTGTTTATCTAGACGCGGGCTGCACTGAGGACTATGACAGTCCCTGTTTATCGAGACGCGGGCTGCACTGAGGACTATGACAGTCCCTGTTTATCTAGACGCGGGCTGCACTGAGGACTATGACAGTCCCTGTTTATCAAGACGCGGGCTGCACTGAGGACTATGACAGTCCCTGTTTATCTAGACGCGGGCTGCACTGAGGACTATGACAGTCCCTGTTTATCTACACGCGGGCTGCACTGAGGACTATGACAGTCCCTGTTTATCTAGACGCGGGCTGCACTGAGGACTATGACAGTCCCTGTTTATCTAGACGCGCGCTGCACTGAGGACTATGACAGTCCCTGTTTGTCTAGACGCGGGCTGCACTGAGGACTATGATAGTCCCTGTTTATCTAGGGGTCTTAGGACTAGTTAACTGGTCTGTAACCTGAACGAATGTGTGCATTTATGTGAGAAATCAGATTTTGAGGACCGTGTTGAATGCACATGTGCCCAGGGAGACAGCAACCTTACCTTGGCCCAGGGAGACAGCAACCGTACCTTGGCCCAGGGAGACAGCAACCTTACCTTGGCCCAGGGAGACAGCAACCTTACCTTAGGTCCAGGGAGACAGCAAACCTTACCTTGGCCCAGGGAGACAGCAACCTTACCTTAGGTCCAGGGAGACAGCAACCTTACCTTAGGTCCAGGGAGACAGCAACCTTACCTTAGGTCCAGGGAGACAGCAACCTTACCTTAGGTCCAGGGAGACAGCAACCTTACCTTAGGTCCAGGGAGACAGCAACCTTACCTTAGGTCCAGGGAGACAGCAACCTTACCTTAGGTCCAGGGAGACAGCAACCTTACCTTAGGTCCAGGGAGACAGCAACCTTACCTTGGCCCAGGGAGACAGCAAACCTTACCTTGGCCCAGGGAGACAGCAACCTTACCTTAGGTCCAGGGAGACAGCAACCTTACCTTAGGTCCAGGGAGACAGCAACCTTACCTTAGGTCCAGGGAGACAGCAACCTTACCTTGGTCCAGGGAGACAGCAACCTTACCTTAGGTCCAGGGCCAGCTCTGTCTTGACTCCTTTGGGTCGGTGATCCCAAGCAGATTATTATTATGTTCAGATGGTGACGGAAGCAAATATATACAGAAAGGAAAACTACAAACAGGCATGCCTAAACTAAAGACTGAAAATCACCAAACGGCTCTGCCAACTGGGACACTGACTGACGATCACCTTAGTTGGCAGCACCTGACGTGCTTATCAACCAGGCTCAGCATCTGGACAAGGTTGCTGCTGCCCCCTGGGGGATAGAGTGTGGAAGTGTATCCTGGGTGTTTATCTACATCCTAACACTACCCTTCCCCCCCCCATATCATAACACTTGTTCAATTGATTCCTAAATTGTGCTTACAGTTAGTTAATCAGTCCAACTTCAAAGCCATAGCAGGTAGCCTGATGCTTGTTACCATCCATGTTTAGCAGCCTGATGCTTGTTACCATCCATGTTTAGCAGCCTAATGTACTATGATGTTAGTGATCCTGGTTACATCCCAAATGGCTCTGGTCTAAAGTAGTGCACTATATAGGGAATAGGGTGCCATTCTCTGGTCTAAAGTAGTGCACTATATAGGGAATAGGGTGCCATTCTCTGGTCTAAAGTAGTGCACTATATAGGGAATAGGGTGCCATTCTCTGGTCTAAAGTAGTGCACTATATAGGGAATAGGGTGCCATTCTCTGGTCTAAAGTAGTGCACTATATAGGGAATAGGGTGCCATTCTCTGGTCTAAAGTAGTGCACTATATAGGGAATAGGGTACCATTCTCTGGTCTAAAGTAGTGCACTATATAGGGAATAGGGTGCCATTCTCTGGTCTAAAGTAGTGCACTATATAAGGAATAGGGTGCCATTCTCTGGTCTAAAGTAGTGCACTATATAGGGGAATAGGGTGCCATTCTCTGGTCTAAAGTAGTGCACTATATAGGGAATAGGGTGCCATTCTCTGGTCTAAAGTAGTGCACTATATAGGGAATAGGGTGCCATTCTCTGGTCTAAAGTAGTGCACTATATAGGGAATAGGGTGCCATTCTCTGGTCTACAGTAGTGCACTATATAGGGAATAGGGTGCCATTCTCTGGTCTACAGTAGTGCACTATATAGGGAATAGGGTGCCATTCTCTGGTCTAAAGTAGTGCACTATATAGGGAATAGGGTGCCATTTGGGATGCAACCTTAGTTACCTGGTTACTAATGGCTACAGAGTCTAAAGGTTGGAGTGATTGATAATATTTCAATATGTGTTTCCGTGATAAGATTATATGACAGGAAAGCTGAGGTCTTTGTTTTGTCAGAACAGGTAAAGCTCCGTATTGACTGATGAGGTTTTCAGTCAGTGTGTTTGGAAATCACTGTCCTGACTGTCACTGTCTGGTAGTGTCCCAAATGGCACCCTATTCCCTATATAGTGCACTACTTTAGACCAGAGAATGGCACCCTATTCCCTATATAGTGCACTACTTTAGACCAGAGAATGGCACCCTATTCCCTATATAGTGCACTACTTTAGACCAGAGAATGGCACCCTATTCCCTATATAGTGCACTACTTTAGACCAGAGAATGGCACCCTATTCCCTATATAGTGCACTACTTTAGACCAGAGAATGGCACCCTATTCCCTATATAGTGCACTACTTTAGACCAGAGAATGGCACCCTATTCCCTATATAGTGCACTACTTTTGACCAGAGCCCTACATAGGGAATAGGGTGCCTGTGTAGCTCAGTTGGTAGAGCATGGTGTTTGCAACGCCAGGGCTGTGGGTTCGATTCCCACGGGGGGCCAGTATGAGAAAAAAATATAACAATAAAATGTATGCACTAACTGTAAGTCGCTCTGGATAAGAGCGTCTGCTACATGACGTAAATGTAAATGTAAACGTCTCCTACCTCTGACAGTGAGGTCAAAGGGTTTCGATGACTAACCTACTATCTAGCCTGCTATGAAACAGTACAGTAACAGGGCTCCATAGAGTAGTGCACTATGTAGGGAATAGGGTGCACTATGTAGGGAATAGGGTGCACTATATAGGGAATAGGGTGTACTATATAGGGAATAGGGTGCACTATGTAGGGAATAGGGTGCACTATGTAGGGAATAGGGTGTACTATATAGGGAATAGGGTGCATTATATAGGGAATAGGGTGCACTATGTAGGGAATAGGGTGTACTATATAGGGAATAGGGTGCACTATATAGGGAATAGGGTGCACTATATAGGGAATAGGGTGCACTATGTAGGGAATAGGGTGTACTATATAGGGAATAGGGTGCATTATGTAGGGAATAGGGTGTACTATATAGGGAATAGGGTGCACTATATAGGGAATAGGGTGCCATTTGGGACTCCGCAGCAGGCCTATCCACTTGTCTATTTCAACGGCACGCTCACTTGGCATTATCTAAACAGTGAGTTTCCGGGGGATGTCTAGTAGCTAGAGGTCTTCAAGGTAACAGAATCAGTTCAAACAAAATCAATTGCACTTCCATTTATACATTACAATCACAATGTTTTAACCGTTTTTTATCTTTTACTTTTGTGCAATCTTTAATCTGATCTCTCTGTTGTCACAGAGAACCCTGCACAGCAGGAAATGCAAGTTTTAGTGTATTCAAGGTTTAAAAAGGCTTCTAAAGTTGATCATTTTCACATCAAACTGTCAGACTTCATTTGCCCTAACAAAAAATGTATCAACTTCTACAAAAATATCCATTGATTTAAATCACCATAATAATGAACATTTCCTGTTGCTGCAGCATTATTTTCCTGCTATTAGAAACGGGTCAAATTAAAGATAGCTGTATCTTTGGGTGTGTATAGAGTGATATGTCATCTTGTGTTTGTGTGTGTGTGGAGAGAGACATCTTATGTGTGTACTGTGTTACTGAGTAGTCAAGACATGGATCTTGGGGAGTGTGTACAGAGAGACTGAGAGAGGAGGTGAGGACAGAGATCTTATTAGGGGGTGTGTTCACTGAGACTGAGAGAGGAGCAAGGTTTATTCTGAGAACTCTGAGGTGATCTCATTCTAGAACAATGTGAGCTGCTACATCCTCTCTCTCTCTCTCTCTCTCTCTCTCTCTCTCTCTCTCTCTGTCTCTCTGTCTCTCTCTCTCTCTCTGTCTCTCTGTCTCTCTCTCTCTCTCTGTCTCTCTCTCTCTCTCTCTCTCTCTCTCTCTCTCTCTCTCTCTCTCTCTCTCTCTGTCTCTCTGTCTCTCTCTCTCTCTCTCTCTCTCTCGTCTCTCTCTCTCTCTCTCTCTCTCTCTCTCTCTCTCTCTCTCTCTCTCTCTCTCTCTCTCTCTCTCTCTGTCTCTCTCTCTCTCTCTGTCTCTCTCTCTCTCTCTCTCTCTCTCTCTCTCTCTCTCTCTCTCTCTCTCTCTCTCTCTCTCTGTTCTCTCTCTCTCTCTCTCTCTCTCTCTCTCTCTCTCTCTCTCTGTCTCTCTGTCTCTCTCTCTCTCTCTGTCTCTCTCTCTCTCTCTCTCTGTCTCTCTGTCTCTCTCTCTCTCTCTCTTTCTCTCTCTCTCTCTCTCTCTCTCTCTCTCTCTCTCTCTCTCTCTCTCTCTCTCTGTCTCTCTGTCTCTCTCTCTCTCTCTGTCTCTCTCTCTCTCTCTGTCTCTCTGTCTCTCTCTCTCTCTCTGTCTCTCTCTCTCTCTCTCTCTCTCTCTCTCTCTCTGTCTCTCTCTCTCTCTCTGTCTCTCTGTCTCTCTCTCTCTCTCTGTCTCTCTCTCTCTCTCTCTCTTCTCTCTCTCTCTCTCTCTCTCTCTCTCTCTGTCTCTCTGTCTCTCTCTCTCTCTCTGTCTCTCTGTCTCTCTCTCTGTCTCTGTCTCTCTCTCTCTCTCTCTCTCTCTCTCTCTCTCTCTCTCTCTCTCTGTCTCTCTCTCTCTCTCTCTCTCTCTCTCTCTCTCTCTCTCTCTCTCTCTCTCTCTCTCTCTCTCTCTCTCTCTCTCTCTCTCTCTGTTCTCTCTCTCTCTCTCTCTCTCTCTCTCTCTCTCTCTCTCTCTCTCTCTCTCTCTCTCTCTCTCTATGTCTCTCTCTCTGTCTCTGTTCTCTCTGTCTCTGTTCTCTCTCTCTCTCTCTCTCTCTCTCTCTGTCCTCTCTCTCTCTCTCTCTCTCTCTCTCTCTCTCTCTCTCTCTCTCTCTCTCTGTCTCTGTCCTCTCTCTCTCTCTCTCTCTCTCTCTCTCTGCTCTCTCTCTCTCTCTCTCTCTCTCTGTCTCTGTCGCTCTCTCTCTCTGTCTGGTTGCCCTTTTCTTGTGGCACTGTGGTATTTCACCCAATAGATATGGGAGTTTATCTAAATTGGATTTGTTTTCAAATTCTTTGTGGGTCTGTGTAATCTGAGGGAAATATGTGTCACTAATATGGTCATACATTTGGCAGGAGGTTAGGAAGTGCAGCTCAGTTTCCACCTCATTTTGTGGGCAGTGTGCACGTAACGTCTTCTCTTGAGAGCCAGGTCTGCCTACGGCGGCCTTTCTCAATAGCAAGGCTATGGTCACTGAGTCTGTACATAATCAAGGATTTTCTTAATTTTGGGTCTGTCACAGTGGTCAGGTATTCTGCCAGTGTGTACTCTCTGTTTAGCATCGGATAGCATTCCAATTTGCTCTGTTTTTTGGTTGATTCTTTCCTGTGTGTCAAATAGTTATCTTGTAGTTTTCTCATAATTTGGTTGGGTCTAATTGTGTTGTTGTCCTGGGGCTCTGTGGGGTCTGTTTGTGTTTATGAACAGAGCCACAGGACCAGCTTTCTGAGGGGACTCTTTTCTAGGTTAATCTCTCTGTAGGTGAGGGCTTTGTGGTGGGATGTGTGGGCATCGCTTCCTTTTAGGTGGTTGTAGAATTTAACAGCTCTTTTCTGGATTTTGATCATTAGCGGGTATAGTCCTAATTCTGAGCTGCATGCATTGTTTGGGTTTTTGCGTTGCACAAAGTATATTTTTGCAGAATTCTGCATGCAGTCTCAATTGGGTGTTTGTCCCATTTTATGAATTCTTGGTTGGTGACCCCAGACCTCACAACCATAAAGGGCAATGGGTTCTAGAACTGATTCAAGTATCTTTAGCCAACATTGGGATGTCGAGTTTTATGTTCCTTTTTATGGCATAGAAAGCCCTACTTGCCTTGTCTCTCAGATCGTTCACAGCCTCTCTCTCTCACTCTCTCTTTCTATCTGGGAGTTTCCTCCAAGATAACAGCGTTCTTATATTCTGGAATTCCCTGGACTTTTTCTTCTAAACCCTTTTTGCACAAAAAAAACAGATGTATCTTTTGATGGGCTTACACTATTACCCCCTTGCCTGGGTTCAGCTGTGTGCCCCCATCCGGCCCTAGGATGAGCTACTGCTGCACTGTTTACCACACTTGCCAAATATCAGAACTCAACATCGAACAGATCATGCAGAATACTTTTGAGGTATTTTGAATCATTTTCAATGATGTTGACTACTTTAAACGTCTTCTTCTCCAGGGCCACTGGACCGATTGGCAAGTTTGGTACATCATCGATGTACCCATGTCTTTAAACGTCTTCTTCTTGTCTTTAAACGAAACATTTTCCAGGACTCTAGCTCAATTAATATGGCCGCTATGAGACAATGAGCTTGCATGAATGGTTTCAACAGCGCCACCATGTGGCATAACTGAACCATACTTCACAGGTTAGCTAGACTCATATCCTGAGCACGTGTGGCACATTTCATCACTCTGAATCAAACAGATTGAGCGATAATGAACATGAGCCCATTATAGAGCCACCGTGTGGTCGATCTGAATGTGCTCGCATTTGGTGAGTCTTGACAGTGTCTGGAAGATGTGTACCAAGTTTTGTTACAATATGAATACCGGTGTCTGATTTAATTGCATTTAAATGCTAGACGACGCCCACACGTTGTTTGAAATACTAGCCTGCACAATTTAGCGTTGAGAGACCCTTGGTCAATACATGCCATGTATCAAGTTTCACGCCGATCGGTCATTCGGTGCCAGGGAAGTACCGTTTTAAGTGTTTTTCACAAAATTCAAAATGGCGGGAAATCCATCATAGCGGATTTTATAGGTTCTGAGGCAGATTTCTTCCTTGAGAGGCGAGAGACCTATGTACGAAATTTCACGACTCTAGGTCACATGGTGTGCGGGGCGTGAGCTTTCAAATTGTGCATGTTCAACCACTTGTTATAGCGCCACCATCTGGCCAATTGGCATGGGATCGCATGGGAGGGTGTGGCCTTTTACCATCATGCGAGGTTGCACCCTCCTGGGCCATATCATCTCACGGGAATTTGCATTTTTGTCCCAACAATAAGGTTTGACCGATTTAGCTGCTGAACACCTAACTAGACTTGACTTTTACTCTCTTCATTACTCACTTGACTGAATGTTAGAGAAACATAAAATTAACAAGCGAAACACTGTAGCTTTGCTACCAGGTCACATGGTCTCCTGCTCTACCAAATGGTTGCAAGTAGTTCACAATAACTTAAGTTAGATGTTACTCAAAAAAAAATATGCCAATAAACCAAAACAAACAAATTACTTACAGATGCAGCAGGTACTGTTAAAAAAACATCAGGGCTTAATATAATTTTACAAACCATAATAACACATGAATTTACTATCACCATTTACTTTCTGTTATTCCCTATTTCTAATCAACACATAAAGTTATATGTATGTAAATGAGTGTATTATTTCTCTTACCTTTAACGACCATGGCTGCAACCTGTTGCCTTGTCTTTAATAAATGCCCAGGCATAGCCAACCACACATGGCTGTCAACCTGTCCTCCACAGCCCCGTATGGATCCAAGTGTAAAACGCTTACAACAGTAGACAGAAGCCAAGCCCTCCTTGTTACGTCAAGCTACCTGTTTAACTAACTAACTAACCAACTAACTAACTAATCCCTCCCTCATCACCTCCTCTCTTCCGGTATGGGTGTGTCCCTGCATTCCAGCACTGCACTGTACAACTCCAAACGGAATGTGGAAAATTCTGCTTCCCGTGTGTGTATGTGTGTGTGTGTGTGTGTGTGTGTGTTTGTGCGTACGTGCGAGCGAGTTTAGAAACATTGACAGAGGATTAAAAAAGCGCTAACTTCCCTTTATGCATCGCCGGTATAGTTCACGGTACGCCATTCCCGCGCCCCAGTAATATTGTAGCCTAGTACTAGTGCGCGCTCTGGTGGTCATCAATGGATCGGTCTTTTGCGCCCCGTTACAAGCGTTCAAACGGTCAAAGTGGTCAAATGACTTTACCGCCAATGAACACTAGATGGCAGTGATGGAGAGGCTTATACCTGGTGCTCAGCTGACATAAACAGCAATATAGCAAATATTGTATCTCATTATGGTATGTGGTGAAATAAGTATAGGGGGGGGGCGAAATATACTTCTACCATGGGCAAAGAAACTCAAAAGGGGTGATGATATTAATTAACAGTAATTTCGATCCGAATGTGCAAATTGTCCAAACAGATACGCAAGGTAGATGGATTATTTTAAATATATTATTGGACCATAAACAAATATGGCTCATTAACCTTTACAGACCAAATAATGATGATCTACACTTCTTTGAAAATATATATATAATAAATAATCGACTCTGCAAGCAATTCAAGACTATTATTATGGTGGGAGATTATAATACCGTTTTAAATAGCTCAATGGACCGTAAAGGTAATCACACCACAAACAATCACCCACATGCTCTTAAGGAAATCGTGAATGTCATGGATACATTAGAACTAGTAGATATATGGAGGCTTAAATGTCCTGACCTAGTGAGATATACATGGCGGAGACTCAATCAAGCTAGTCGTCTTGACTTCTTTCTTATGTCATTCTCGTTTGCACCAAAAGTTACAAAAGTGTTGATAGGGGACAGAATGCGATCAGACCATCATATAATTGGCATATACATTACTCTTCCTGAATTTCCATGTGGGCGAGGATATTGAAAATTTAATCAAAGCCTATTGGATGATAACTTGTTTTTAACTAGGACAGAGGAATTTATAACTGTTTTTTTTCCGACATAACATAGGTACAGCAAATCCCCTTATTGTATGGGACACCTTTAAATGTGCCTTTAGAGGCCATGCAATTCAGTACTCATCTCGAAAACAAAAGCAATTTAGGTCAAAAGAGTCCATCCTAACAAAGGAAATAGAAGGTCTAACAGAACAGAGAGATAGCAATAAAAACTGTAACATAGAGGCTCAGAATAAATTAGAGGAAAAACAAAAAGAAATGGAGAAACTTATTCAAGAAAGATCAAGTGTAATATATTATAAAAATAAAGCAAACTGGAATATGGGGAAAAATGCACTAATTTAAAAAAAAATCTTCAACATAGGAATGCTACCAAAAATAATTTATTGAAACTGGTTACAAATGACGGAGTCACCCATGATTCACCAAATTATATATTTGAAGGAAGAAACAAAGTACTTTAAGCATATGTTTTCGTTTCAGTCGCCTCCATCTCCTCTAACTGAAGCTAATTGTAGAGATATTTTTTTCTATTGATAATGTAAAATTAACAGCCATACAGAAAGACTCATGTGAAGGTGAAATTACAGAGGAGGAACTTCTGGATGCAATTAAAGACTTTAAGTCCGGGAAAACTCCAGGGTTGGATGGCATACCAGTCGAGGTATACTCAGAGGACCGCTATTAGCATGTTTTAACCACTCCTATGTAAATGGTAGAGTATCTGACACTCAAGAAGAAGATCTGATTTCATTATTACTGAAACAGGATACAAGTGGAAAATATAAAGATCCAGTCTATTAAAACAATTGGAGGCTCCTTACACTTCAGTGTTGTGATGCAAAACTTCTAGCAAAATGTATAGCGCATAGAATTAAAAAGGTATTGTCGGTTATTATTCATTCTAATCAGACAGGTTTTTTACATGGAAGATACAGTGGGGAAAAAAAGTATTTAGTCAGCCACCAATTGCGCAAGTTCTCCCACTTAAAAAGATGAGAGAGGCCTGTAATTTTCATCATAGGTACACGTCAACTATGACAGACAAAATGATTTTTAAAAATCCAGAAAATCACATTGTAGGATTTTTAATGAATTTATTTGCAAATTATGGTGGAAAATAAGTATTTGGTCACCTACAAACAAGCAAGATTTCTGGCTCTCACAGACCTGTAACTTCTTCTTTAAGAGGCTCCTCTGTCCTCCACTCGTTGCCTGTATTAATGGCACCTGTTTGAACATGTTATCAGTATAAAAGACACCTGTCCACAACCTCAAACAGTCACACTCCAAACTCCACTATGGCCAAGACCAAAGAGCTGTCAAAGGACACCAGAAACAAAATTGTAGACCTGCACGAGGCTGGGAAGACTGAATCTGCAATAGGTAAGCAGCTTGGTTTGAAGAAATCAACTATGGGAGCAATTATTAGGAAATGGAAGACATACAAGACCACTGATAATGTCCCTCGATCTGGGGCTCCACGCAAGATCTCACCCTGTGGGGTCAAAATGATCACAAGAATGGTGAGCAAAAATCCCAAAACCACACGGGGGGACCTAGTGAATGACCTGCAGAGAGCTGGGACCAAAGTAACAAAGCCTACCATCAGTAACACACTACGCCGCCAGGGACTCAAATCCTGCAGTGAGGAGATCTGCATGGAGGAATGGGCCAAAATACCAGCAACAGTGTGTGAAAACCTTGTGAAGACTTACAGAAAACGTTTGACCTGTGTCATTGCAAACAAAGGGTATATAACAAAGTATTGACAAACTTTTGTCATTGACCAAATACTTATTTTCCACCATAATTTGCAAATAAATTCATTAAAAATCCTACAATGTGATTTTCTGGAATTTTTTTTCTCATTTTGTCTGTCATAGTTGACGTGTACCTATGATGAAAATTACAGGCCTCTCTCATCTTTTTAAGTGGGAGAACTTGCACAATTGGTGGCTGACTAAATACTTTCTTTCCCCACTGTACATTGGAGATAATATAAGGCAAGTATTGGAAACAATAGAACACTATGGAAAATCTGGGAAACTAGGCCTGCTATTCATAGCAGACTTTGAAAAGGCATTTGATAAAGTTCGACTGGGGTTTATATATAAATGCCTGGAGCATTTCAATTTTGGAGAATCTCTTATAAAATGGGTCAAAATCATGTATAGTAACCCTAGGTGTAAAATAGTAAATAATGGCTATTTCTCAGAAAGTTTTAAACTGTCAAGAGGAGTGAAACAAGGTTGTCCACTATCGGCATATCTATTTATTGTGGCCATCGAGATGTTAGCTATTAAAATCAGATCCAATAATAATATCAGAGGATTAGAAATACAGGGCTTAAAAACAAAGGTGTCATTGTACGCAGATGATTCATGTTTTCTTTTAGATCCACAACTAGAATCCCTCCACAGCCTCATAGAGGATCTAGATACATTTTCTAACCTCTCTGGATTACAACCAAATTATGATAAATGTACTATATTACGTATTGGATCACTAAAAAATACAATTTTTACATGACATGTAGTTTACCAATAAAACTTAAAAATAAATAAATGTAAAATGGTCTGATGGTGATGTGGATATACTCGGAATACATATCCCAAAGGAAATAAATGATCTCACTTCAATAAATGTTAATAGAAAGTTAGCAAAAATAGATAAGATCTTACTACCAGGAAAGGAAAATACCTGTCAATTTGTGGAAAAATCACCCTGATTAACTCTTTAGTATTATCCCAGTTTACCTATTTGCTTATGGTCTTGCCTACGCCTAGCGAACAGTTTTTTAAATTATATTAGAAAAAAATATTCAATTTTATTTGGAACGGCAAGCCAGACAAAATTAAAAGGGCATATTTATATAATGAATATGAATTCAGAGGACAGAAATTATTAAATATTAAAGCATTAGACCTCTCACTAAAAGCTTCAGTCATACAAAAGTTATACTTAAATCCGAACTGGTTCTCAAGCAAATTAGTAAGATTGTCTCACCCAATGTTCAAGAAAGGCCTTTTTCCCTTTATTCAGATTACAACAACTCATTTGCAGTTATTTGAAAAGGAAATAATCTCCCAAATATCACTATTTCTAAAACAAGCCATAGAAAGTTGGTTGCAATTTCAATTTAATCCTCCAGAAACGACAGAACAAATAATGCAACAAATATTGTGGTTAAATTCAAATATACTAATTGACAAAAAACCTTTATTTTTTGACAGAATGTTTAAAAAAGGTCTAATCTTTGTAAATGATATCATCGGTAGGACTGGTGGAGTTATGTTGCACATGCAGCTAACAAAAACATATGGAAATGTCTACTCTACCCAAAATTACAACCAAATAATTGCAGCCTTACCGCAAAAGTGGAAGAGGAAAGTGGAAGGGGGAGAAAGTAAGGAACTTGTCTGTCGGCCTTGCATTAAAGAACATAATTGGTTAAGGAAAACTGTGATAAATAAAAAAGTATATCAGTTTCACTTAAGGACCAAAGGATTGACAGCCGTCTCATATAGATTGCAAAATAGTTGGGAAGAGATCTTTGATGTACCGATCCCATGGCATAGTGTTTATGAACTGACACGCAAAACGACACCGGATTCAAAAATTAGAATCTTTCAATTTAAATTATTATATAAAATTCTTGCTACCAATAGAATGTTATTTATATGGGGGATACAATCTTCCCAGCTCTGCAGATTTTGCTGTGAAGAGACAGAATCATTAGATCATTTGTTTTGGTTCTGTCCATTTGTAGCTTGTTTTTGGACACAGGTCCAGGAATGGCTAAAGGATTGCAATATTTACCTGGAGCTAACCTTGCAGATAGCATTACTGGGTGATCTGAAAAGTCATAGTCAATCGATCAATAATATAATAATACTTTTAGCAAAAATGTTTATTTTTAATTCACAAACTGTAGAAGCAATGAGAATAGAAAGGTTCAGAACTTTTTGTAAAACATCACAGTACGGTTGAAATATATATGGCAAATAGAAATCCTATATGGATGGTGTTAAGAGATAGATGGGAGGTATTGAATAGAGTTGAAGGATGGGACTAATAACAAATAACAACAAATAATAACAAAGATAGCTAATAATGTAAAGCATACTGTGTCCATAATAAGTATATAGGTTGTATGTTGGGAGCTTTTGGGAAAGAGCACAGTTAGAAAGATATGGCATATAGAAGCAAACCGGATGGACATCATGAAAATGATCGGAGAGGTTGAGAGTAGAAGTTCAGGAGCAAAAAATATATATATATATAATAGAATTATTGTAAAATTAACTGTGTCCATAAGGTGTAGATAGTAAGTATAGACCGGAAGTAGAGGCCTGGGCATTGTTGTTCACTAATTTACACCAAGTAGGGAAAGGATGGTGGGGTTGAAAAGTAATAAAGGGGAGTATATATATAAAAAACATGGGGGATTGGAAGTGATGCAGACAATTACATTGATAGAAGATACAATATATCTGCAATATTAAGCTGATCCATCCCCCAAAGAAAAAGAAAAAGTATATATATATATATATATATATCAAATATGGTTAAATTTACAGCTGGCAAAAGTCAGTTATCGCAATAATTTGACTCCGGCACATATAATTTTACCAGATCTAATGTGTTATATTCTCCTACATTAATTTCACATTTCCACAAACTTCAAAGTGTTTCCTTTCCAGTGGTATCAAGAATATGCATACAGTGAGGGAAAAAGTATTTGATCCCCTGCTGATTTTGTACGTTTGCCCACTGACAAAGACATGATCAGTCTATAATTTTAATGGTAGGTTTATTTGAACAGTGAGACAGAAAAACAACAAAAAATCCAGAAAAACGCATGTCAAAAATGTTATAAATTGATTTGCATTTTAATGAGGGAAATAAGTATTTGACCCCTCTGCAAAACATGACTTAGTACTTGGTGGCAAAACCCTTGTTGGCAATCACAGAGGTCAGACGTTTCTTGTAGTTGGCCACCAGGTTTGCACACATCTCAGGAGGGATTTTGTCCCACTCCTCTTTGCAGATCTTCTCCAAGTCATTAAGGTTTCGAGGCTGACGTTTGGCAACTCGAACCTTCAGCTCCCTCCACAGATTTTCTATGGGATTAAGGTCTGGGCGGTTTCATGGGCGGCGCACAATTGGCCCAGCGTCGTCCAGGGTAGGGGAGGGAATGGCCGGCAGTGATGTAGCTCAGTTGATAGAGCATGGTGTTTGCAACGCCAGGGTTGTGGGTTTGATTCCCACGGGGGGCCAGTACAAAAAAAATATGTATTCACTAACTGTAAGTCGCTCTGGATAAGAGCGTCTGCTAAATGACTAAAATGTAAATGTAAATGTCTGGAGACTGGCTAGGCCACTCCAGGACCTTAATGTGCTGCTTCTTGAGCCACTCCTTTGTTGCCTTGGCCGTGTGTTTTGGGTCATTGTCATGCTGGAATACCCATCCACGACCCATTTTCAATGCCCTGGCTGAGGGAAGGAGGTTCTCACCCAAGATTTGACGGTACATGACCCCGTCCATCGTCCCTTTGATGCGGTGAAGTTGTCCTGTCCCCTTAGGAGAAAAACACCCCCAAAGTATAATGTTTCCACCTCCATGTTTGACGGTGGGGATGGTGTTCTTGGGGTCATTGGCAGCATTCCTCCTCCTCCAAACACGGCGAGTTGAGTTGATGCCAAAGAGCTCGATTTTGGTCTCATCTGACCACAACACTTTCACCCAGTTCTCCTCTGAATCATTCAGATGTTCATTGGCAAACATCAGACGGCCCTGTATATGTGCTTTCTTGAGCAGGGGGACCTTGCGGGCGCTGCAGGATTTCAGTCCATCACGTCGTAGCGTGTTACCAATTGTTTTCTTGGTGACTATGGTCCCAGCTGCCTTGAGATCATTGACCAGGTCCTGCCGTGTATCACTGATGCCCCACGAGGTGAGATCTTGCATGGAGCCCCAGATCGAGGGTGATTGACCGTCATCTTGAACTTCTTCCATTTTCTAATAATTGTGCCAACAGTTGTTGCCTTCTCACCAAGCTGCTTGCCTATTGTCCTGTAGCCCATCCCAGCCTTGTGCAGGTCTACAATTGTATCCCTGATGTCCTTACACAGCTCTCTGGTCTTGGCCATTGTGGAGAGGTTGGAGTCTGTTTGATTGAGTGTGTGGCCAGGTGTCTTTTATACAGGTAACGAGTTCAAACAGGTGCAGTTAATACAGGTAATGAGTGGAGAACAGGAGGGCTTCTTAAAGAAAAACTAACAGGTCTGTGAGAGCCGGAATTCTTACTGGTTGGTAGGTGATCAAATACTTATGTCATGCAATAAAATGCAAATTAATTACTTAAAAATCATACAATGTCATTTTCTGGATTTTTGTTTTAGATTCCGTCTCTCACAGTTGAAGTGTACCTATGATAACAATTACAGACCTCTACATGCTTTGTAAGTAGGAAAACCTGTAAAATCGGCAGTGGATCAAATACTTGTTCTCCCTACTGTGTGTGTATATATATATATATATATATGTGAAAAATAAACATATGGGGGATTGGATGTGATGCAGACAATTACATTGATGGAAGTTACAATCTATCTGCAATATTAAAGCTGATCTACCCCCTAAAAATATATATATAGCAAATATGGTTCAATTTACAGCTGGAAAAAGTCAGTTATAGCAATAATTTGACTCCAGCACATATAAGCAAAACATAGCTGTTTATTTAAAAAAAAAATCTTCATAATTCGCTGTATTTTTCAGAAGTCATTCCAAGTATTGCTAAATGTTATGTTCAACGGAATGTGGAATAGGATAATCACTCACCGTATTAATTTAAAACAGTTGTAAGTTAAGACAAATATTATTCTCTTGTCGAGTTCAATATCCCTCCAAGAAATCGGACTTCCATTGCGCCGTGCTAATCACATCTTCTTTCCGCCAATTAGCTACTACAGTACCGGAAACGTCGCGGGGGTGTTGAGGACTACGCTGCCCTGGCGCGGTCTCTGTGGCGGTGTGCGATGCAGCGCCCTCTGCTGGGCAAAACACGTCTCTGCAGATGAATCTGCATGAACCAAAACGTGACCAAGGCATCTTTACAAAACATTTTATTCGTTCACCATGTGGTCATCGATCATATGTGAACTCAAAAGTTGCTGGAGGTGACTTTTCAAAGACTTCCTAGACTCATGTCACAATCACACTCACATTCATTTGAGTAAAAAAATAAAAAAGCAGAAACATTGACATGCATCTTTTGTAGCAATTTATCAGCCGGACGAAACATTATTGACGAGCTCATTACAAAATGGTCTGATAAGACAAAAAACTAACAAATAATGTACATTACAAAAAAAAAAAAAAACTAACAAAAACTTGGTAGCAATCTCGTTTCCCATGAACAGTACTATAGGCATCCAATTTGAAGCGGCACTTTCAAGATCTTTCAATAGGATGCAAACACACAATATTAATATAAACTCAGTCACACTACCATTATCAGACACACTCCTGTCTCTCATGCCTTCACTCTTTATACTCCAGGAAGTGCTGCAGTTTCTTCCGGTGCTCTGCTGACATCTGGACAGCGCTGGAAACCAGAGACACACAAATCAAACAATCAGATCAGTGTTCGCAGGACAAGGATAAACATCCAAACTTAGTTTCACATCCACAACTGCAAACACCTATTCTATAAAGTAGTAGATGACCAGACAAAATTCATTGTGGGACCAATACATTATGAAGCAATAAAGGTATGCGATGGAGCAATTGAGTGTTTGGCCTCTACTTGAGTGTTCTCAACTGCCAACCCTACTTTACTATTATCTTCTAGCTCCATCACCCCATATTACAGTATCTTCTAGCTCCATCACCCCATATTACAGTATCTTCTAGCTCCATCACCCCATATTACAGTATCTTCTAGCTCCATCACCCCATATTACAGTATATTCTAGCTCCATCACCCCATATTACAGTATCTTCTAGCTCCATCACCCCATATTACAGTATCTTCTAGCTCCATCACCCCATATTACAGTATCTTCTAGCTCCATCACCCCATATTACAGTATCTTCTAGCTCCATCACCCCATATTACAGTATCTTCTAGCTCCATCACCCCATATTACAGTATCTTCTAGCTCCATCACCCCATATTACAGTATCTTCTAGCTCCATCACCCCATATTACAGTATCTTCTAGCTCCATCACCCCATATTACAGTATATTCTAGCTCCATCACCCCATATTACAGTATATTCTAGCTCCATCACCCCATATTACAGTATCTTCTAGCTCCATCACCCCATATTTGACTACATCTGCTATCCTTACTGGAGGTGTTCTCCGAAGGTGGCTGTGATCCTGTAGACAGCGGTCTTGAGGGTGGATCGTAGGGCGAAGCGGAGCGTCTTATAGCTGCCGTCTCCCATACTGCAGGAGGAGTGACCTGGTTTAGAGGAGGTATGGGGTAGCTTGAAGTGACGGTCCACGGCCTGGAGGAGAGGAGGGAGGGAGGGGGTGAGGAGAGGGAGGGGGGGAGGGGGAGAGGGAGAGGGTGAGGAGAGGGGTGAGAGAGGGAGAGAGGGTGAGGAGAGGGAGGGGTGAGGAGAGGGAGTGAGAGAGGGAGAGGGTGAGGAGAGGGAGGGAGTGAGAGAGGGAGGGTGAGGAGAGGGAGGGTGGGTGAGGAGAGGGAGGGGTGAGGAGAGGGAGAGGTGAAGGGGTGGGTGAGGAGAGGGAGGTGAGGAGAGGGAGGGGCGAGGAGAGGAGGGGTGAGGAGAGGGAGAGGTGAAGGGGTGGGTGAGGAGAGGGAGGGTGAGGAGAGGGAGGGTGAGGAGAGGGAGGGGGTGGAGAGGGAGTGAGGAGAGGGGGTGAGGAGAGGGAGGGGGTGAGGAGAGGAGGTGAGGAGAGAGGGGTGAGGAGAGGGAGGTGAGGAGAGGGAGGGTGAGAGAGGGTGGGTGAGGAGAGGGGGGTGAGGAGAGGGAGAGTGAAGGGGTGGGTGAGGAGAGGAGGGTGAGGAGAAGGAGGGTGAGGAGAGGGAGGGGCGAGGAGAGGAGGGTGAGGAGGGGGGTGGGTGAGGAGAGGGAGGGTGAGGAGGGGTGGGTGAGGAGGAGGGAGGGTGAGGAGGGGTGGGTGAGGAGGGGGAGGGTGAGGAGAGGGTGGGGGTGAGGAGAGGGAGGGTGAGGAGAGGGTGGGTGAGGAGAGGGAGGGGGTGAGGAGAGGTGAAGGGTGGGTGAGGAGAGGGAGGGTGAGGAGAGGGAGGGGCGAGGAGAGGAGGGGTGAGGAGAGGGAGAGGTGAAGGGGTGGGTGAGGAGAGGGAAGGTGAGGAGAGGGAGGGGCGAGGAGAGGGAGGGGCGAGGAGAGGGAGGCGAGGAGAGGAGGGTGAGGAGAGGGAGGTGAGGAGAGGGAGGGGTGAGGAGAGGGAGGGTGAGGAGAGGGTGGGGGTGAGGAGAGGGTGGGTGAGGAGAGGGAGGGGTGAGGAGGGGGTGGGTAAGGAGAGGGAGGGGTGAGGAGGGGGGTGGGTGAGGAGGGAGGGTGAGGAGAGGGTGGGGGTGAGGAGGGGAGGTGAGGAGGGGAGGGTGAGGGTGAGGAGGGGGAGGGTGAGGAGAGGGAGGGTGAGGAGAGGGAGGGTGAGGAGAGGGAGGGTGAGGAGAGGGTGGGTGAGGAGAGGAGGGGTGAGGAGAGGGAGGGTGAGGAGAGGGAGGGGTGAGGAGAGGGAGGGGTGAGGAGGGGAGGGGTGAGGAGGAGGGGTGAGGAGGGGGAGGGGTGAGGAGAGGGAGGGTGAGGAGGGGAGGAGGAGGAGGGTGAGGAGAGGGAGAGGAGGGTGAGGAGGGAGGGGTGAGGAGGGGAGGGGTGAGGAGAGGAGGGTGAGGAGAGGGAGGGGTGAGGAGAGGGAGGGTGAGGAGAGGGAGGGTGAGGAGAGGGAGGGTGAGGAGAGGGAGGAGGGTGAGGAGGGGGGTGGGTGAGGAGAGGGAGGGGTGAGGAGGGGGTGGGTGAGGAGGGGGAGGGGTGAGGAGGGGGAGGGGGTGAGGAGGGAGGGGGTGAGGAGGGGGAGGGGTGAGGAGAGGGAGGGGTGAGGAGAGGGAGGGTGAGGAGAGGGAAGGGGTGAGGAGGGGGAGGGGGTGAGGAGAGGGAGGGGTGGGGAGGGGTGAGGAGAGGGAGGGGTGAGGAGGGGGAGGGGGAGGAGGGGAGGGGTGAGGAGAGGGAGGGTGAGGAGGGAGGGGGTGAGGAGAGGGAGGGGTGAGGAGAGGGAGGGTGAGGAGAGGAGGGTGAGGAGAGGGAGGGGTGAGGAGGGGAGGGGAGGAGAGGAGGGGGTGAGGAGAGGGAGGGGTGAGGAGAGGGAGGGGGTGAGGAGGGGGAGGGGGTGAGGAGAGGGAGGGTGAGGAGAGGGAGGGTGAGGAGGGGGAGGGGTGAGGAGAGGAGGGGTGAGGAGAGGGAGGGGTGAGGAGAGGGGGGGGTGAGGAGGGGAGGGTGAGGAGGGGGAGGGAGAGGGAGGGTGATGAGAGGGAGGGGTGAGGAGGGGGAGGGGTGAGGAGAGGGAGGGTGAGGAGGGGGAGGGTGAGGAGGGGGAGGGGTGAGGAGAGGGAGGGTGAGGAGGGGGGAGGGTGAGGAGGGGGAGGGAGAGGGAGGGTGAGGGGGGGAGGGGTGAGGAGAGGGAGGGGTAGGGAAGACAGTCAGGCACTAAGCAGCCTTGGTATGGCTGGGTTTGCGCTAACATATATTTCTGTCGATTTTTCCCCATAATCGAACAAATGATTTAGTGAAACATGACCAACTAAGGATAGGTAAATGGGAAGCAGCAGATACTGTACCATTGTTGAATTAAAAAACAACTTTGTTTAAGTGAGAAGTAGGCAGGTCTGAAGCTGCTTCACCCATGCTCTACCAAGGCTGACATCTCACCTCCTGTAACACCAGCATGGTGCTGAGGATGGTCGGCAGGGTGGTCTGAACGATACCATACTGGTCCTCAGAGTAGGACGCCGCCACCAGGTGAGACAGACCTACAGTAAGAAGGGAGGAGATTAGGCTAATATCAACATCTTTACAAGAATGTGAAATCTTGTTGTTTTCTGCGCAAAAGTCTGATGAGTTTTTATGAAGAATGAAAGACCTTCTAGAGCCCATATGTGAGCCTGGCTGTCAGCGAACAGGGCCTGACTGGAAGCTTCCGGCAGCTGCAGGGAGAGACAACAATGAGTTAGGAAACTCAGTTACACTACAGCAATAGTATGGTGTTAGCCATAGCTAACTACGACGACAGCAATAATATGGTGTTAGCCATAGCTAACTATGACGGCAGCAATAATATGGTGTTAGCCATAGCTAACTAGGACGGCAGCAATAGTATGGTGTTAGCCATAGCTAACTATGACGGCAGCAATAATATGGTGTTAGCGATAGCTAACTAGGACGGCAGCAATAGTATGGTGTTAGCCATAGCTAACTATGACGGCAGCAATAATATGGTGTTAGCGATAGCTAACTAGGACGGCAGCAATAGTATGGTGTTAGCCATAGCTAACTATGACGGCAGCAATAATATGGTGTTAGCCATAGCTAACTATGACGGCAGCAATAATATGGTGTTAGCGATAGCTAACTAGGACGGCAGCAATAGTATGGTGTTAGCCATAGCTAACTATGACGGCAGCAATAATATGGTGTTAGCCATAGCTAACTATGACGGCAGCAATAATATGGTGTTAGCGATAGCTAACTAGGACGGCAGCAATAGTATGGTGTTAGCCATAGCTAACTATGACGGCAGCAATAGTATGGTGTTAGCCATAGCTAACTACGACGACAGCAATAGTATGGTGTTAGCCATAGCTAACTATGACGGCAGCAATAATATGGTGTTAGCCATAGCTAACTATGACGGCAGCAATAATATGGTGTTAGCCATAGCTAACTACGACGACAGCAATAACATGGTGTTAGCCATAGCTAACTACGACGTCAGCAATAGTATGGTGTTAGCCATAGCTAACTACGACGGCAGCAATAATATGGTGTTAGCCATAGCTAACTATGACAGCAGCAATAGTATGGTGTTAGCCATAGCTAACTACGACGACAGCAATAATATGGTGTTAGCCATAGCTAACTATGACGGCAGCAATAATATGGTGTTAGCCATAGCTAACTACGACGTCAGCAATAGTATGGTGTTAGCCATAGCTAACTACGACGACAGCAATAATATGGTGTTAGCCATAGCTAACTATGACGACAGCAATAATATGGTGTTAGCCATAGCTAACTATGACGGCAGCAATAGTATGGTGTTAGCGATAGCTAACTACGACGACAGCAATAATATGGTGTTAGCGATAGCTAACTACGACGACAGCAATAATATGGTGTTAGCCATAGCTAACTAGGACGGCAGCAATAATATGGTGTTAGCCATAGCTAACTACGACGGCAGCAATAATATGGTGTTAGCGATAGCTAACTATGACGGCAGCAATAGTATGGTGTTAGGGGGATCCATACAGTTACATACCGCAATATATCATTTTTGGACGATATATCATATCGCTACTTTGACTCCAAGTATCGATTTTTGTAGAATGTATGGTTAGCTAGCGCAAGGCGGCTGTCTGCATCAACACTACAGTATTTTCCTATTGCTTGTTCTCAGTCTTCTTTTTAAATTAGTGAGCCAACATGTTTTTAGACAATATATTCGCAAACAAAATCTCAGTATCAAATCGTAACACATATAGAATCGCAATACATATGGTATCAGCACCTAAGTATAGTGATAATATGGTATGGAGAGGTCCCTGGCCATCACAGCATGCTAGGACAGAGGAAGGTGGAGGAGATAACCAGTATGCTTCAGTTGGAAGTGATTCAAATAACCAGCACCATGACCAGCATACTATTGACCTGATTAGCTCCGTTAACGCTGGCTACTGGGTAGCTTCTGGCTCCAGGCAGTAGCTAAGGCCTTTAGATGCCATTGGTAATTTCAGAAAGACGGAGTGTGTGAGCTTAATTAGTAGGGGAGGGTGGGGTAAGTTGAGCCATTTTTGTTTTACATTCAGCATCAATCCATCAAGGGAAATATAGTATTCTTTCTAACAAAGATATCTACATATATTTCAGGATGTTGTGTATCCCTGGAAATAAATCAGAATTAATGTAAACATTACAGTTTTGAAAACATAGCTTGTCCACAAAGTGGTCTCTTGGCACAACCCGGGTATGGGGTAAATTGAGCCGGTATGGGGTAAGTTGAGCCGGGTATGGGGTAAATTGAGCCGGGTATGGGGTAAGTTGAGCCGGGTATGGGGTAAGTTGAGCCGGGTATGGGGTAAGTTGAGCCGGGTATGGGGTAAGTTGAGCCGGGTATGGGGTAAGTTGAGCCGGGTATGGGGTAAATTGAGCCGGTATGGGGTAAGTTGAGCCGGGTATGGGGTACATTGAGCCGGGTATGGGGTAAGTTGAGCCGGGTATGGGGTAAGTTGAGCCGGGTATGGGGTAAGTTGAGCCGGGTATGGGGTAAGTTGAGCCGGGTATGGGGTAAGTTGAGCCGGGTATGGGGTAAGTTGAGCCGGGTATGGGGTAAGTTAAGCCGGGCATGGGGTAAGTTAAGCCGCGTATGGGGTAAGTTAAGCCAGGTATGGGGTAAGTTAAGCCGGGTATGGGGTAAGTTAAGCCGGGTATGGGGTAAGTTAAGCCGGGTATGGGGTAAGTTAAGCCGGGTATGGGGTAAGTTAAGCCGGGTATGGGGTAAGTTAAGCCGGGTATAGGGGTAAGTTAAGCCGGATATGGGGTAAGTTAAGCCGGGTATGGGGTAAGTTAAGCCGGGTATGGGGTAAGTTAAGCCGGGTATGGGGTAAGTTAAGCCGGGTATGGGGTAAGTTAAGCCGGGTATGGGGTAAGTTAAGCCGGGTATGGGGTAAGTTAAGACACCTACATTTCTGTACAGATTGAAATATTACCACAACCTTTTTAAAACCATGTCTATATTTATTTCCCAAACACAATTCAATACAATCACTTTTTATCTTTTAATAATGTTTAAGCATCTTCTAATACAGGTTTATGACCTAACAAACACTTTAGCTTAAAATGTAGAATGACTAATGCCTGAATGATAGAGCTATTCTTGTTGGGGCGGCAGGTAGCTTAGTGGTTAAGTAACCGAAAGGTCGCTGGTTCTAATCCCCGAGCCGACTAGGTGAAAAATCTGTCGATGTGCCCTTGAGCAAGGCACTTAACCCTAATTGCTCCTGTAAGTCGCTCTGGATAAGAGCGTCTGCTAAATGACTAAAAATGTAAAAATGTAAAATGTAATTATCTCAGTTTAATTAGTAATGAATGGTGAGAATGCTAGACCAGGTAACTTCCAGCGTTACGTAGATGATTTGTTAGGGATGATTTGGGGAAGAGCATGCAGTGAGCCCATGAGTCCCAGAGACAGTATCCTAGCAACCTAGACAGCATCCTAGTCCCACAACCTAGAGACAGCATCCTAGTCCCACAACCTAGAGACAGCATCCTAGTCCCACAACCCAGAGACAACATTCTAGTCCCACAACCTAGAGACAACATCCTAGTCCCACAACCCAGAGACAACATTCTAGTCCCACAACCCAGAGACAACATCCTAGTCCCACAACCTAGCGACAGTATCCTAGTCCCACAACCTAGAGACAACATCCTAGTCCCACAACCCAGAGACAACATCCTAGTCCCACAACCCAGAGACAACATCCTAGTCCCACAACCCAGAGACAACATTCTAGTCCCACAACCTAGAGACAACATCCTAGTCCCACAACCCAGAGACAACATTCTAGTCCCACAACCTAGAGACAGCATCCTAGTCCCACAACCCAGAGACAACATTCTAGTCCCACAACCTAGAGACAGCATCCTAGTCCCACAACCTAGAGACAGCATCCTAGTCCCACAACCTAGAGACAGCATCCTAGTCCCACAACCTAGAGACAGCATCCTAGTCCCACAACCTAGAGACAGCATTCTAGTCCCACAACCTAGAGACAGCATCCTAGTCCCACAACCTAGAGACAGCATCCTAGTCCCACAACCTAGAGACAGCATCCTAGTCCCACAACCTAGAGACAGCATCCTAGTCCCACAACCTAGAGACAGCATCCTAGTCCCACAACCTAGAAACAGCATGCAGGTACACACAACCTTACCTTGTTAAACAAATACATTATCAGCACCCGCTTTGCCAAGAAATGTTTAACCTGAATGGGACAATTACAATGTTAATACAAAGGAATGAAGTATAGTGTAAAATAATACACCATATCACTAAAATCAGCCATATAGGGACCTAATATCTACGGTGTAAAATAATACAGGATCCTATTCAGCAGGTACCAAACGGGAGAACATTTTTAGAAATGCAAGGCAGTACCTGGTCCTTCCTGTTCTGTAGGAAGGCAACAAGGAAGGAGGGTTTGAGATCCGCCTGGGTGGGGGCGGGACCAGGAGATGGCGTGGGACTGCTGTTCAGCTGGGAGTCTAGACAGACACACAAAGAATGGTCTGAATTCATAGGTCAATAAACATCATTGTTGTTGACTTGTCCATGGTTCTGAAAGGTGAATGATAATATGATACCAGTCATACTATGCGATCCCTTGGCTCATTGCAGTAATAGCAGTATTGCTAGTGAAATAATAGTCCAGTCCATTAGTAAAATCAGCCGTATGTGGCCCCTGGGCTGGCCCTCACCTGTAGAAGCAGACCAGAGTTTGGGGCCCCTCCTCATGACGTGAGGGCTCTGGATGGAGTTGAAGCCGGGGGACAGGGGCCCCAGGGGCTCCAGGGGGCCAGCGAGGCGCTCCAGGGGGCCAGCGAGGCGCCGCAGGGCAGGGGAGGAGAAGGGGCTGTCTAGGTCCGGGGTAAAAGGGGCGGTGAGGGGAGTTCGCAGCCCACCCAGCCCCGCCCCGACAGAGGAACGCAAGAACACCGAGCCAGGGGTTCTGATCAGCGCGCTGGGCCGAGGAGTCTTCATATCCTCCATATCTACAGAAGATACTGGGAGGAGGAGAGGGAGTCAGAAACGTGTTTTTAAAGGACTAACATGCTCTTAAAAAGGTGATCTGACCTCAACCCTGGTTCTGGGGAGATACAGGGTGAGCAGGCTTTTGTTCCAGCCCTGCACTAACAAGGCTGACTCTAATCAAGATCTTGATGAGCAGTTGATTAGAAGAACGTGTTAGTTCAAGGCTGTAAAACAAAGCTGCATCCCATGATTGGCTGACCACTTCTATTTTTTACATTGGTTCAGAATGTTCTCCAGAATGTATACATGATTATAAACTGGGTGGTTATAGCCCTGAGTGCTGATTGGCGTATAACACAGGTATGACAAAACATGTATTTTTCCTGCTCTAATTACCTTGGTAACCAGTTTATAATAGCAATAAGGCACGTCGGGAGTTTGTGGTATATGGCCAATATACCACGGCTAAGGGCTGTATCCAGGCTGTATAATCTGCGTTGCGTCGTGCGTAAGAACAGCCCTTAGCCGTGGTATATTGGCCATATACCCCCCCGTGAAACGCAGTTTACCGACCTGGGAAAAATTCAAATAAACAGCTACATGTACAGTGCCTTCGGAAAGTATTCAGACCCCTTGACCTTTTCCACATTGTTATGTTACAGCCTTATCCTAAAATTGGTTTGTTTTTTGTTTTTAAACTTCAATCATCTTCTATCAACACACAATACCCCATAATGACAAAGCAAAAACAGGTTCTTAGACATTTTTGCAAATGTATTAAAAATAAAAACAGAAATACCTTATTTACATAAGTATTCAGACCCTTTGCTATGAGACTTGAAATTAAGCTCAGGTGCATCCTGTTTCCATTGATCATCCTTGAGATGTTTCTACAACTTGGAGTCCACCTGTGGTAAATTCAATTGATTGGACATGATTTGGAAAGGCACACACCTGTCTATATAAGGTCCCACAGTTGACAGTGCATGTCAGAGCAAAAACCAAGCCATGAGGTCGAAGGAATTGTCCGTAGAGCTCCGAGACAGGATTGTGTCGAGGCACAGATCTGGGGAAGGGTACCAAAAAATGTCTGCAGCATTGAAGGTCCCCAAGAACACAGTGGCCTCCATCATTCTTAAATGGAAGAAGTTTGGATCCACCAAGACTCTTCCTAGAGCTGGCCGCCCAGCCAAACTGAGCAATCGGGGGAGAAGGGCCTTGGTCAGGGAGGTGACCAAGAACCCGATGGCCACTTTTACAGAACTCCGGAGTTCCTCTGTGGAGGTGGGAGAACCTTCCAGAAGGACAAACATCTCTGCAGCACTCCACCAAATCAGGCCTTTATGGTGGAGGGGCCAGACGGAAGCCACTCCTCAGTAAAATGCACATGACAACCCGCTTGGAGTTTGCCAAAAGACACCTGAAGGACTCTCAGACCATGAGAAACAAGATTCTCTGGTCTGATGAAACCACGATTGAACTCGTTGGCCTGAATGACAAGCATCACGTCTGGAGGAAACCTGGCACCATCCCTACGGTGAAGCATGGTGGTGGCAGCATCATGTTTTTCAGCGGCAGGGAGACTAGTCAGGATTGAAGGAAAGATGAACGGAGCAAAGTACAGAGAGATCCTTGATGAAAACCTGCTCCAGAGCGCTCAGGACCTTAGACTGGGGTGAAGGTTCACCCTCCAACAGGACAACGACCCTAAGCACACAGCCAAGACAACACAGGAGTGGCTTCGGGACAAGTCTCTGAATGTCCTTGAGTTGCCCAGCCAGAGCCCGGACTTGAACCCGATCGAACATCTCTGGAGAGACCAGAAAATAGCTGTGCAGCGACGCTCCCCATCCAACCTGACAGAGCTTGAGAGGATCTGCAGAGAAGAATGGGAGAAACTCCCCAAATACAGGTGTGCCAAGCTTGTAGCGTCATACCCAAGAAGACTCGAGGCTGTAATCGCTGCCAAAGGTGCTTCAACAAAGTACTGAGTAAAGGGTCTGAATACTTACGTAAATGTGATATTTCCATTTTTTATTTCTAATACATTTGCAAACATTTCTAAAAACCTGTTTTTGTTTGTCATTATGGGGTATTGTGTGTAGATTGCTGATTTTTATTTATTTAATCAATTTTAGAATGAGGCTGTAACGTAACAAAATGTGGAAAAAGTCAAGTGGTCTGAATACTTTCCGAATGCACTGTAAAAAATAATGTTCTTCAGAGACACCACTGACAGAGCAGTGTAGTAGCTACCGGAGCTTTCCGACGAGGTGGCGGCGGACCGCTTGTTGCTTCCTGTCGACTGGGACTTGGCCCGTCCGTTCGTGGCTACAGCGTCATGGTACACTACCAGCCTCTCAGTCAGGTCAGACAACAGAGACAGACACTCCTTACTCAGGGCCGTCCAGATGTGAGGGTGACCACCTGGGAAAAACAGACAGAACGACATTCCTCTGGGAATTACAGACAGAACGACAGAACGACATTCCTCTGGGAATTACAGACAGAACGACATTCCTCTGGGAATTACAGACAGAACGACATTCCTCTGGGAATTACAGACAGAACGACATTCCTCTGGGAATTACAGACAGAACGACATTCCTCTGGGAATTACAGACAGAACGACATTCCTCTGGGAATTACAGACAGAACGACATTCCTCTGGGAATTACAGACAGAACGACATTCCTCTGGGAATTACAGACAGAACGACATTCCTCTGGGAATTAGACAGAAAGACATTCCTCTGGGAATTAGACAGAACGACATTCCTCTGGGAATTACAGACATAACGACATTCCTCTGGGAATTAGACAGAAAGACATTACACTGGGAATTAGACAGAACGACATTCCTCTGGGAATTAGACAGAAAGACATTACTCTGGGATTTAGACAGAAAGACATTACTCTGGGAATTAGACAGAAAGAAAAGTTACCATCTAGGAATTACAGACAGAAAGGGGAACTTTTCTCTGGTTTCCACTAGATTCCACATCTGCAAAGTCAAAATTGGCTATATCGTAAAAATTCACCAACAAAAAAAGGGCCCGGGGCTGGGTTTCTACGAAGTTAACATAAGGAATTGTTTTAAGATGGTCATACCAAGGATCATTTAGCCATTTCATTTGGAATTTTAAGACCCCTGTAGGTATAACAAAAATATATAAAACAATTATTTGATGAATTTTGTCAGCATGTTATGATCATGCAAATGACTGCCGGTCTCACGGTAATTAACGGTTAATTAACATAAACATTTTTAGCACCTCCTGGCCTCCACGTATACAAGCTACTGATGCACGCCTTTGGAACATCTACATTTAAAAAAGTATAATAAATCCATTTAATACAAAGTCACTATAAATCCATTATGTTAGGAACATTATGACATTTAAGAAAATGTATTTCAGAAGAACAGAATATGAGTTGGCCTACTGTATGTTATCTGGCTATGCTCCATGCCATAGGCTGTAGGCTTGTTCATTTAGCAGAAAATACAATAAGATCATATAAAATAATGTAAGAACAATATAACTGAACTTAAATGAAATAGAAAGGATATTTTTTCCATTCCAGAGCGAGTGATGATATACAGTGGGGAGAACAAGTATTTGATACACTGCCGATTTTGTAGGTTTTCCTACTTACAAAGCATGTAGAGGTCTGTCATTTTTATCATAGGTACACTTCAACTGTGAGAGACGGAATCTAAAACAAAAATCCAGAAAATCACATTGTATGATTTTTAAGTAATTCATTTGCATTTTATTGCATGACATAGGTATTTGATCACCTACCAACCAGTAAGAATTCCGGCTCTCACAGACCTGTTCGTTATTCTTTAAGAAGCCCACCTGTTCTCCACTCATTACCTGTATTAACTGCACCTGTTTGAACTCGTTACCTGTATAAAAGACACCTGTCCACACACTCAATCAAAGAGACTCCAACCTCTCCACAATGGCCAAGACCAGAGAGCTGTGTAAGGACATCAGGGATAAAATTGTAGACCTGCACAAGGCTGGGATGGGCTACAGGACAATAGGCAAGCAGCTTGGTGAGAAGGCAACAACTGTTGGCGCAATTATTAGAAAATGGAAGAAGTTCAAGATGACGGTCAATCACCCTCGGTCTGGGGCTCCATGCAAGATCTCACCTGGTGGGGCATCAATGATCATGAGGAAGGTGAGGATCAGCCCAGAACTACACGGCAGGACCTGGTCAATGACCTGAAGAGAGCTGGGACCACAGTCTCAAAGAAAACCATTAGTAACACACTACGCCGTCATGGATTAAAATCCTGCAGCGCACGCAAGGTCCCCCTGCTCAAGCCAGCGCATGTCCAGGCCCGTCTGAAGTTTGCCAATGACCATCTGAATGATCCAGAGGAGGAATGGGAGAAGGTCATGTGGTCTGATGAGACAAAAATAGAGCTTTTTGGTCTAAACTCCACTCACCGTGTTTGGAGGAAGAAGAAGGATGAGTACAACCCCAAGAACACCATCCCAACCGTGAAGCATGGAGGTGGAAACATCATTCTTTGGGGATGCTTTTCTGCAAAGGGGACAGGACGACTGCACCGTATTGAGGGGAGGATGGATGGGGCCATGTATCGCGAGATCTTGGCCAACAACCTCCTTCCCTCAGTAAGAGCATTGAAGATGGGTCGTGGCTGGGTCTTCCAGCATGACAACGACCCGAAACACACAGCCAGGGCAACTAAGGAGTGGCTCCGTAAGAAGCATCTCAAGGTCCAGGAGTGGCCTAGCCAGTCTCCAGACCTGAACCCAATAGAAAATCTTTGGAGGGAGCTGAAAGTCCGTATTGCCCAGCGACAGCATCGAAACCTGAAGGATCTGGAGAAGGTCTGTATGGAGGAGTGGGCCAAAATCCCTGCTGCAGTGTGTGCAAACCTGGTCAAGACCTACAGGAAACGTATGATCTCTGTAATTGCAAACAAAGGTGTCTGTACCAAATATTAAGTTCTGCTTTTCTGATGTATCAAATACTTATGTCATGCAAAAAAATGCAAATTAATTACTTAAAAATCATACAATGTGATTTTCTGGATTTTTGTTTTAGATTCCGACTCTCACAGTTGAAATGTACCTATGATAAAAATTACAGACCTCTACATGCTTTGTAAGTAGGAAAACCTGCAAAATCGGCAGTGTATCAAATACTTGTTCTCCCCACTGTATATGATCATATGAAGTGGCCATGTTGAGCGTCAAAGTGATCCTTTGAAACAGGTCCTATATGCTAGATTTAGAGTTATTAGGAACATGTTGTTGTGAATTATAGAATGTCTTAGAAATCAAAACATATAATGGGCTGCATGATGCTTTCTGCTTTCACACGGGATTGCATATAGAAACGTCTGGGCTTATAAGAACACTTATTTCACTTCACATCACTGTTTGAGGAGCATGCAGCCTCGCGCTGCACGACAGGTGATCTTCCATTTTGGAGCGTAGCATAAGGTAACCAGTCCATCCAGTATGTATAAAAATACAGTCCACACTCAGAAGGCGATTACTAGAAATTGTTTAATTTTAGATTCTAGGATAGACTAATTATGTACCAAAAGACATCTTAAATATATATATTTTTTTAATGTTTTCTGCGGTTGGCTATGTATTGTGTATTGTATAACAGCACAATCATTATTTTAATTACGCTTGGGCTCATGTGTGTATATACATAAGCTCTAATATGGGTGTTCTATACTGCACAAATATATAAAACGCAACATGCAACATTTTCAATGATTTTGCTGAGTTACAGTTCATAAGGAAATTGGTCATTGAAATACATTAATTAGGCCCTAATCTATGGATTCCACATGACTGGGCAGGGGCACAGCCATGGGTGGGCCTGGGAGGGCATACGCTCACATACTGGGGAGCCAGAACCAGCCAATCAGAATAATTTTTTCCCTACAAAAGGGCTTTATTACAGACAGAAATACTCCTCAGTTTCATCAGCTGTCAGGGTGGCTGGTCTCAGATGATCACGCAGGTGAAGAAGCCCTGGGCTGGTGTGGTTACATGTGGTCTGCGGTTGAGGCCAGTTGTACGTACTGCCAAATTCTCTAAAATGACGGAGGCGGCTTATGGTAGAGAAATTAACATAACATTATCTGGAAACAACTCTGGTGGACATTTCTGTAGTCAGCATGCCAATTGCTCGCTCCCTCAAAACTTGAGATATATGTGGCATTGTGTTGTGTGACAAAACTGCACATTTTAGAGTGGCCTTTGTGTCCCCAGCACAAGGTGCACCTGTGTAATGATAATGCTGTTTAATCAGCTTCTTGATATGCCACACCTGTCAGGTGGATGGATTATCTTGGCAAATGAGAAATGCTCACTAACAGGGATGTAAACAAATTGGTGCGCAACATTTGAGAGAAATACGCTTTTTGTGCGTATTGAACATTTCTGGGATCTTTTATTTCAGCTCATGAAACATGGGACCTACACTTACCATCTTGCGTTTATATTTTTGTTCAGTACACATGCAAGTCTTAAACGCTTTGAATGAATCATCACCTTAGATTAGAAAGCGCTGTCCATTTCGTTGTGTTTGGCTTTGAAACAAAATCCCACAACAAGCATGTTTTACACTCAGTTTCAACCGGTTGTTGAGCGTCTTTCATCAAAATGATCATCACAGTGCAGCCTAACGGAGCTTTAAAAGCATGATACTGTTTTGATGATAAGTGTATGTGATTTTCGATTGCATTGATGTCAGAGTGGTTAAAGGGACAATAGAGCGCTGAGTACCAGGCCATTAGCGACCTGGTGATCATTAGCTAGTTGGGTACCAATGCATGTCCAGAGGAAACTACTGTGACTACGATGATTGCCGGTGTGGCGGAAATAAGGTCACCGCCCTAGTCTATTTGAGAGATTTAAGAATTATCTTATAAATTATAGATTTCTTATAATATCTTAAATATTCGTATATTCTATTTTTTACTTTTTCTCATAATGACAAAGTGAAAACATGTTTTTAGAAATATTGAAAATAAAATCCCAAAATCTAATTTACATAAGTATTCACACCCCTTTGCTATGACACTCCAAATTGAGCTCAGGTGCATCCTATTTCCTTTGATCCTCCTTGATGTCGCTACAACTTGATTGGAGTCCACCTGTGGCCAATTCAACTGTTTGGACATGATTTAGAAAGAAACACACCTGTCTACAGTCGTGGTCAAAAGTTTTGAGAATGACACAAGTATTGGTCTTCAAAGTTTTCCGCTTCAGTATTTTTAGATATTTTTGTCAGATGTTACTATGGTATACTGAAGTATAATTACAAGCATTCCATAAGTGTCAAAGGCTTTTTATTGACAATTACATTAAGTTTACGCAAAGAGTCAATATTTGCAGTGTTGACCCTTCTTTTTCAAGACCTCTGCAATCTGCCCTGGCATGCTGTCAATTAACTTCTGGGCCACATCCTGACTGATGGCAGCCCATTCTTGCATAATCAATGCTTGGAGTTTGTCAGAATTTTTGGGTTTTTGTTTGTCCACCCGCCTCTTGAGGATCGACCACAAGTTCTCAATGGGATTAAGGTCTGGGGAGTTTCCTGGCCTTGGACCCAAAATGTTGATGTTTTGTTCCCCGAGCCACTTAGTTATTACCTTATGGCAAGGTGCTCCATCATGCTGGAAAAGGCATTGGTCGTCACCAAACTGTTCTTGGATGGTTGGGAGAAGTTGCTCTCGGAGGATGTGTTGGTACCATTCTTTATTCAGGGCTGTGTTCTTAGGCAAAATTGTGAGTGAGCCCACTCCCTTGGCTGAGAAGCAACCCCACACATGAATGGTCTCAGGATGCTTTACTGTTGGCATGACACAGGACTGATGGTAGCGCTCACCTTGTCTTCTCCGGACAAGGTGTTTTCCGGATACCCCAAACAATCGGAAAGGGGATTCATCAGAGAATATGACTTTACCCCAGTCCTCAGCAGTCCAATCCCTGTTCCTTTTGCAGAATATCAGTCTGTCCCTGATGTTTTTCCTGGAGAGAAGTGGCTTCCTCGCTGCCCTTCTTGACACCAGGCCATCCTCCAAAAGTCTTTGCCTCACTGTGCGTGCAGATGCACTCACACCTGCCTGCTGCCATTCCTGAGCAAGCTCTGCACTGGTGGTGCCTCGATCCCGCAGCTGAATCAACATTAGGAGACGGTCCTGGCGTTTGCTGGACTTTCTTGGGCGCCCTGAAGCCTTCTTCACAATAATTGAACCTCTCTCCTTGAAGTTCTTGATGATCCGATAAATGGTTGATCTAGGTGCAATCTTACTAGCAACAATATCTATGCCTGTGAAGCCCTTTTTGTGCAAAGCAATGATGACGGAACGTGTTTCCTTGCAGGTAACCATGGTTAACAGAGGAAGAACAATGATTTCAAGCACCACCCTCCTTTTAAAGCTTCCAGTCTGTTATTCTAACTCAATCAGCATGACAGAGTGATCTCCAGCCTTGTCCTCGTCAACACTCTCACCTGTGTTAACGAGAGAATCACTGACATGATGGCAGATGGTCCTTTTGTGGCAGGGCTGAAATGGGATTAAGTTCATTTTCATGGCAAAGAGGGACTTTACAATTAATTGCAATTCATCTGATCACTCTTCATAACATTCTGGAATATATGCAAATTGTCATCATAAAAACTGAGGCAGCAGACTTTGTGAACATTTATATTTGTGTCATTCTCAAAACTTTTGACCACGACTGTATATAAGGTCCCACAGTTGACAGTGCAAGTTAGAGCAGAAACTATACCATGAAGTCCAAGGAACTGTCTGTAGATCTCTGAGATAGAATTGTGATGAGGCATATATCTGGGGAAGGGTATAAAACAATGTCTAGAGTGTTGAAAGTTTCCAAGAGCCCAGTGGTCTCCATCATTGGGAAATAATATGGGATTACCCAGACTGCCTAGAGCTGACCGTCCGACCAAACTGATCAACCGGGCAAGAAGGACCTTGATCAGGGAGGTGACTAAGAACCCAATGACCACTCTGACAGAACTACAGAGTTCCTTGGCTGAGATGGGAGAACATACAGTCTCTACAGCACTTCACTTCTCTGGGCTTTATGGGAGAGTGGCCAGATGGAAGCCACTCCTGAGAAAAAGGCACATGACAGCACGCCTGGAGTTTGCAAAAAGGCACATGACAACACCCTGGGGTTTGTGAAAAGGCACATGACAGACAGAGTATAAGGCAAAAGATTATGTGGTCTGATGAGACAAATGTAACTCTTTGGCCTGAATGCAAAGCGCCACGTCTGGAGAAAACCAGGCGGTGCTCATCACCCGTCTAACACCATCCCTACCGTGAAGCAAGTCCTTGAAGCAAGTCCTTGAGAGCCCCAGACAAAGTAATAGGCTACATTTGGTTATGTTATGTATTAAAAGCTATTTAATATAAAATGGGGAATTTTTTATTAAACTAATTAGATTTCCACGGGGGCACGGACATGGACTCTAGAGGATTAATTTAAGGTTAGGCATAAGGTCAGCAGTGTGGTTAAGGTTAGATTTAAAATTGTCAGAAGATACATTGTAGAAATGGGCGGGGTTTAGCTATAATTATGACTGTGGCTATGGAAGCTAGTGACGACCCTTTACTCAGGGAATAACAGACAGAATGGCAGACGGGACATTACTCTGGGAACAACAGACAGAACGGCAGACGGGACATTACTCTGGGAACAACAGACAGAACGGCAGACAGGGGACATTACTCTGGGAATAACAGACAGAACGGCAGACAGGGGACATTACTCTGGGAATAACAGACAGAACGGCAGACAGGGGACATTACTCTGGGAATAACAGACAGAACGGCAGACGGGACATTACTCGGGGAATAACAGACAGAACGGCAGACAGGGGACATTACTCTGGGAATAACAGACAGAACGGCAGACAGGGGACATTACTCTGGGAATAACAGACAGAACGGCAGACAGGGGACATTACTCTGGGAATAACAGACAGAACGGCAGACGGGACATTACTCTGGGAATAACAGACAGAACGGCAGACGGGACATTACTCTGGGAACAACAGACAGAACGGCAGACAGGGGACATTACTCGGGGAATAACAGACAGAACGGCAGACGGGACATTACTCTGGGAATAACAGACAGAACGGCAGACATTACTCGGGGAACAACAGACAGAACGGCAGACAGGGGACATTACTCTGGGAATAACAGACAGAACGGCAGACGGGACATTACTCTGGGAACAACAGACAGAACGGCAGACAGGGGACATTACTCTGGGAACAACAGACAGAACGGAAGACAGGGGACATTACTCTGGGAATAACAGACAGAACGGAAGACAGGGGACATTACTCTGGGAACAACAGACAGAACGGCAGACATTACTCTGGGAACAACAGACAGAACGGCAGACATTACTCGGGGAACAACAGACAGAACGGCAGACGGGACATTACTCTGGGAACAACAGACAGAACGGCAGACAGGGGACATTACTCGGGGAATAACAGACAGAACGGCAGACAGGGGACATTACTCTGGGAATAACAGACAGAACGGCAGACAGGGGACATTACTCTGGGAATAACAGACAGAACGGCAGACGGGACATTACTCTGGGAATAACAGACAGAACGGCAGACAGGGGACATTACTCTGGGAACAACAGACAGAACGGCAGACGGGACATTACTCTGGGAACAACAGACAGAACGGCAGACAGGGGACATTACTCGGGGAATAACAGACAGAACGGCAGACGGGACATTACTCTGGGAATAACAGACAGAACGGCAGACATTACTCGGGGAACAACAGACAGAACGGCAGACAGGGGACATTACTCTGGGAACAACAGACAGAACGGCAGACATTACTCGGGGAACAACAGACAGAACGGCAGACAGGGGACATTACTCTGGGAACAACAGACAGAACGGCAGACAGGGGACATTACTCTGGGAACAACAGACAGAACGGCAGACAGGGGACATTACTCGGGGAATAACAGACAGAACGGCAGACGGGACATTACTCTGGGAATAACAGACAGAACGGCAGACATTACTCGGGGAACAACAGACAGAACGGCAGACAGGGGACATTACTCTGGGAACAACAGACAGAACGGCAGACATTACTCGGGGAACAACAGACAGAACGGCAGACGGGACATTACTCTGGGAACAACAGACAGAACGGCAGACAGGGGACATTACTCTGGGAACAACAGACAGAACGGCAGACATTACTCTGGGAACAACAGACAGAACGGCAGACATTACTCGGGGAACAACAGACAGAACGGCAGACGGGACATTACTCTGGGAACAACAGACAGAACGGCAGACAGGGGACATTACTCTGGGAACAACAGACAGAACGGCAGACAGGGGACATTACTCTGGGAACAACAGACAGAACGGCAGACATTACTCTGGGAACAACAGACAGAACGGCAGACATTACTCGGGGAACAACAGACAGAACGGCAGACATTACTCGGGGAACAACAGACAGAACGGCAGACATTACTCTGGGAACAACAGACAGAACGGCAGACATTACTCGGGGAACAACAGACAGAACGGCAGACAGGGGACATTACTCTGGGAACAACAGACAGAACGGCAGACAGGACATTACTCTGGGAACAACAGACAGAACGGCAGACATTACTCTGGGAACAACAGACAGAACGGCAGACAGGGGACATTACTCTGGGAATAACAGACAGAACGGAAGACAGGGGACATTACTCGGGGAACAACAGACAGAACGGCAGACGGGGGACATTACTCTGGGAACAACAGACAGAACGGCAGACAGGGGACATTACTCTGGGAACAACAGACAGAACGGCAGACGGGGGACATTACTCTGGGAACAACAGACAGAACGGAAGACAGGGGACATTACTCTGGGAACAACAGACAGAACGGCAGACGGGGGACATTACTCTGGGAACAACAGACAGAACGGCAGACAGGGGACATTACTCTGGGAACAACAGACAGAACGGCAGACAGGGGACATTACTCTGGGAACAACAGACAGAAGAATATGCATACTGCAGAGCCAGTTGATGTTTCAGAGACATCTCCAATGTCAACAGAGGAATAATCTAAATATATTGATAATGCAGATAGCGTTTTTATTTTTTTACTGTAAGTAATGAGACACATGAAGTGCATTCTGTAATGTGAAAGTATAAATATGCATTAGTTGTATTTATGCAGGCTGAGCAGTGGGGTCACCTGGTTGGCTGAGACTGAACACCTCCAGACGTCTAGAAGGAGAGTGTTGAGACAGCAGAGCCAGGTCCTGGAGGGATAGAAACTGACAGGACACAGAACAGATGTACGGTTAACTGGAGGACTAGGAACTGACAGGACACAGAACAGATGTACGGTTAACTGGAGGACTAGGAACTGACAGGACACAGAACAGATGTACGGTTAACTGGAGGACTAGGAACTGACAGGACACAGAACAGATGTATGGTTAACTGGAGGACTAGGAACTGACAGGACACAGAACAGATGTATGGTTAACTGGAGGACTAGGAACTGAAAGGACACAGAACAGATGTATGGTTAACTGGAGGACTAGGAACTGACAGGACACAGAACAGATGTACGGTTAACTGGAGGACTAGGAACTGACAGGACACAGAACAGATGTACGGTTAACTGGAGGACTAGGAACTGACAGGACACAGAACAGATGTACGGTTAACTGGAGGACTAGGAACTGACAGGACACAGAACAGATGTACGGTTAACTGGAGGACTAGGAACTGACAGGACACAGAACAGATGTATGGTTAACTGGAGGACTAGGAACTGACAGGACACAGAACAGATGTACGGTTAACTGGAGGACTAGGAACTGACAGGACACAGAACAGATGTATGGTTAACTGGAGGACTAGGAACTGAAAGGACACAGAACAGATGTATGGTTAACTGGAGGACTAGGAACTGACAGGACACAGAACAGATGTACGGTTAACTGGAGGACTAGGAACTGACAGGACACAGAACAGATGTACGGTTAACTGGAGGACTAGGAACTGACAGGACACAGAACAGATGTACGGTTAACTGGAGGACTAGGAACTGACAGGACACAGAACAGATGTACGGTTAACTGGAGGACTAGGAACTGACAGGACACAGAACAGATGTACGGTTAACTGGAGGACTAGGAACTGACAGGACACAGAACAGATGTACGGTTAACTGGAGGACTAGGAACTGACAGGACACAGAACAGATGTACGGTTAACTGGAGGACTAGGAACTGACAGGACACAGAACAGATGTACGGTTAACTGGAGGACTAGGAACTGACAGGACACAGAACAGATGTACGGTTAACTGGAGGTTTAGGAACTGACAGGACACAGAACAGATGTATGGTTAACTGGAGGACTAGGAACTGACAGGACACAGAACAGATGTACGGTTAACTGGAGGACTAGGAACTGACAGGACACAGAACAGATGTACGGTTAACTGGAGGTTTAGGAACTGACAGGACACAGAACAGATGTATGGTTAACTGGAGGTTTAGGAACTGACAGGACACAGAACAGATGTACGGTTAACTGGAGGACTAGGAACTGACAGGACACAGAACAGATGTATGGTTAACAGAAGCTTTAACAGAGGAAAATCAAAGTCACTCATAACAGGGAATGCTGATGATCCTGAAATGGATTGTTTCCATTGTTAAATTGATGTAGAACGCTTACCTTCAGTATCATTGGTTGCATGCCAGTGATAACTTTGGGGAGGCACTGGTGAGCATCCTCTGTGAACGTGGACTGGACAGGAAAACTGTAAACCTGCAAGAAATTATCATTATCAATCATACTTATATTTTCTATGGTACTAAGCAGACAGGTTAGAAGTGCACACTTCTGGGAGAAGAATGGTTGTGAATCGAACAGCAGCCATAGAGAGTAAATGCTTAACAGTCAGTTAGAGACTGGTGGAGAAGCAGTGAGTCAGTCCAGGACTAGACTGGTAGAGAAGCAGTGAGTCAGTCCAATAGACTAGACTGGTAGAGAAGCAGTGAGTCAGTCCAACGGACTAGACTGGTAGAGAAGCAGTGAGTCAGTCCAACGGACTAGACTGGTAGAGAAGCAGTGAGTCAGTCCAGGACTAGACTGGTGGAGAAGCAGTGAGTCAGTCCAGGACTAGACTGGTGGAGAAGCAGTGAGTCAGTCCAATAGACTAGACTGGTGGAGAAGCAGTGAGTCAGTCCAGGACTAGACTGGTAGAGAAGCAGTGAGTCAGTCCAATAGACTAGACTGGTGGAGAAGCAGTGAGTCAGTCCAATAGACTAGACTGGTGGAGAAGCAGTGAGTCAGTCCAGGACTAGACTGGTGGAGAAGCAGTGAGTCAGTCCAATAGACTAGACTGGTGGAGAAGCAGTGAGTCAGTCCAATAGACTAGACTGGTGGAGAAGCAGTGAGTCAGTCCAATAGACTAGACTGGTAGAGAAGCAGTGAGTCAGTCTAGGACTAGACTGGTGGAGAAGCAGTGAGTCAGTCCAGGACTAGACTGGTGGAGAAGCAGTGAGTCAGTCCAATAGACTAGACTGGTGGAGAAGCAGTGAGTCAGTCCAGGACTAGACTGGTGGAGAAGCAGTGAGTCAGTCCAATAGACTAGACTGGTGGAGAAGCAGTGAGTCAGTCCAATAGACTAGACTGGTGGAGAAGCAGTGAGTCAGTCCAATAGACTAGACTGGTAGAGAAGCAGTGAGTCAGTCCAATAGACTAGACTGGTGGAGAAGCAGTGAGTCAGTCCAGGACTAGACTGGTGGAGAAGCAGTGAGTCAGTCCAATAGACTAGACTGGTGGAGAAGCAGTGAGTCAGTCCAATAGACTAGACTGGTAGAGAAGCAGTGAGTCAGTCCAACGGACTAGACTGGTGGAGAAGCAGTGAGTCAGTCCAACGGACTAGACTGGTGGAGAAGCAGTGAGTCAGTCCAATAGACTAGACTGGTGGAGAAGCAGTGAGTCAGTCCTATAGACTAGACTGGTGGAGAAGCAGTGAGTCAGTCCTATAGACTAGACTGGTGGAGGAGCAGTGAGTCAGTCCAATAGACTAGACTGGTGGAGAAGCAGTGAGTCAGTCCAATAGACTAGACTGGTAGAGAAGCAGTGAGTCAGTCCAGGACTAGACTGGTGAAGAAGTAGTGAGTCAGTCCAGGATTTGACTGGTGGAGAAGCAGTGAGTCAGTCCAACGGACTAGACTGGTGGAGAAGCAGTGAGTCAGTCTAGGACTAGACTGGTGGAGAAGCAGTGAGTCAGTCCAAGACTAGACTGGTGGAGAAGCAGTGAGTCAGTCCAGGACTAGACTGGTGGAGAAGCAGTGAGTCAGTCCTATAGACTAGACTGGTGGAGAAGCAGTGAGTCAGTCCAATAGACTAGACTGGTGGAGGAGCAGTGAGTCAGTCCAATAGACTAGACTGGTGGAGAAGCAGTGAGTCAGTCCAATAGACTAGACTGGTAGAGAAGCAGTGAGTCAGTCCAGGACTAGACTGGTGGAGAAGCAGTGAGTCAGTCCAGGATTTGACTGGTGGAGAAGCAGTGAGTCAGTCCAACGGACTAGACTGGTGGAGAAGCAGTGAGTCAGTCTAGGACTAGACTGGTGGAGAAGCAGTGAGTCAGTCCAAGACTAGACTGGTGGAGAAGCAGTGAGTCAGTCCAGGACTAGACTGGTGGAGAAGCAGTGAGTCAGTCCAGGACTAGACTGGTGGAGAAGCAGTGAGTCAGTCCAGGACTAGACTGGTGGAGAAGCAGTGAGTCAGTCCAGGACTAGACTGGTAGAGAAGCAGTGAGTCAGTCCAAGACTAGACTGGTGGAGAAGCAGTGAGTCAGTCCAGGACTAGACTGGTAGAGAAGCAGTGAGTCAGTCCAGGACTAGACTGGTGGAGAAGCAGTGAGTCAGTCCAATAGACAGAAAGAATGAGCATTCACTCCCTGAGGAGCAGGACAGTGATGTATCGTACCAGGTCAGCAAGAGGAAGGTTAGGGGTCAGAGGTTAGGTCCTGAGGAGCAGGACAGTGATGTATCGTACCAGGTCAGCAAGAGGAAGGTTAGGGGTCAGAGGTTAGATCCTGAGGAGCAGGACAGTGATGTATCGTACCAGGTCAGCAAGAGGAAGGTTAGGGGTCCGAGGTTAGGTCCTGAGGAGCAGGACAGTGATGTATCGTACCAGGTCAGCAAGAGGAAGGTTAGGGGTCAGAGGTTAGGGTTAGGTCCTGAGGAGCAGGACAGTGATGTATCGTACCAGGTCAGCAAGAGGAAGGTTAGGGGTCCGAGGTTAGGGTTAGGTCCTGAGGAGCAGGACAGTGATGTATCGTACCAGGTCAGCAAGAGGAAGGCTAGGGGTCAGAGGTTAGATCCTGAGGAGCAGGACAGTGATGTATCGTACCAGGTCAGCAAGAGGAAGCTTAGGGGTCAGAGGTTAGGTCCTGAGGAGCAGGACAGTGATGTATCGTACCAGGTCAGCAAGAGGAAGGTTAGGGGTCAGAGGTTAGATCCTGAGGAGCAGGACAGTGATGTATCGTACCAGGTCAGCAAGAGGAAGGTTAGGGGTCCGAGGTTAGATCCTGAGGAGCAGGACAGTGATGTATCGTACCAGGTCAGCAAGAGGAAGGTTAGGGGTCCGAGGTTAGGGTTAGGTCCTGAGGAGCAGTACGGTGACGTACCAGGTGAAGGTTACGCCTTGATCAGACCGACAGAGTCATTGCATCAACGCTGCGTAATCAATTCTGCAGTCATATTTTTCCCATGATGTAATCCAACATGTTCAGTGGATATGTGAGCAACAAAAGTTCAACATTCACCTTTTACTACTATTTCTGTCACGTCTACCCATACAATCTGATGCATCTGAACTCACAGCAACTGCCTCTGCAACGCCGCAAGGCAAACGCAGCGTTGCATTGGAAAATAATGTACTTCTGGTGTACCAAAACGCAATGACGCTGTCGGTCTGATCGAGGTGTAAGGGGTCAGAGGAGCTATATGTACCTCGGTAACAAAGATCCTGAAGAGCAGCACTGTGGTGTACCAGGTGAGGAGGAGGAAGGTCCCACTGATCCACAGGTGATAGAGGAGAGATAGGTCCAAAAGACTAGACACACTGTCCAGGGAATGGATTGAACTAGAGGGGGAGACAAGAACACGTCTGTCATCGGTTCAGTCTGTCTTGCTGCATGTACCATTCCATTCCAGTGGAATACTGACATCACAAGTCATCACAAGACGTATTCAATGCAGGACTTTTGTATTTATTATGGATCCCCATTAGCTGCTGCCAAGGCAGAAGCTACTCTTCCTGATGTCCAGCAAAATTAAGGCAGTTATACATTTTAAAAAAACATTACAATACATTCATAACAGATTTCACAGCACACTAAGACTTAAAATACATTAGAAAAGGAATATGAGGAGTCCTATCTAAATATAGCTATCTAGTAGTAGAGGGGTATCTGGGTGAGCTCCCTAGTAGTAGAGGGGTATCTGGGTGAGCTCCCTAGTAGTAGAGGGGTATCTGGGTGAGCTCCCTAGTAGTAGAGGGGTATCTGGGTGAGCTCCCTAGTAGTAGAGGGGTATCTGGGTGAGCTCCCTAGTAGTAGAGGGGTATCTGGGTGAGCTCCCTAGTAGTAGAGGGGTATCTGGGTGAGCTCCCTAGTAGTAGAGGGGGTATCTGGGTGAGCTCCCTAGTAGTAGAGGGGTATCTGGGTGAGCTCCCTAGTAGTAGAGGGGTATCTGGGTGAGCTCCCTAGTAGTAGAGGGGTATCTGGGTGAGCTCCCTAGTAGTAGAGGGGTATCTGGGTGAGCTCCTAGTAGTAGAGGGGTATCTGGGTGAGCTCCCTAGTAGTAGAGGGGTATCTGGGTGAGCTCCCTAGTAGTAGAGGGGTATCTGGGTGAGCTCCCTAGTAGTAGAGGGGTATCTGGGTGAGCTCCCTAGTAGTAGAGGGGTATCTGGGTGAGCTCCCTAGTAGTAGAGGGGGTATCTGGGTGAGCTCCCTAGTAGTAGAGGGGTATCTGGGTGAGCTCCCTAGTAGTAGAGGGGTATCTGGGTGAGCTCCCTAGTAGTAGAGGGGTATCTGGGTGAGCTCCCTAGTAGTAGAGGGGTATCTGGGTGAGCTCCCTAGTAGTAGAGGGGTATCTGGGTGAGCTCCCTAGTAGTAGAGGGGTATCTGGGTGAGCTCCCTAGTAGTAGAGGGGTATCTGGGTGAGCTCCCTAGTAGTAGAGGGGTATCTGGGTGAGCTCCCTAGTAGTAGAGGGGTATCTGGGTGAGCTCCCTAGTAGTAGAGGGGGTATCTGGGTGAGCTCCCTAGTAGTAGAGGGGTATCTGGGTGAGCTCCCTAGTAGTAGAGGGGTATCTGGGTGAGCTCCCTAGTAGTAGAGGGGGTATCTGGGTGAGCTCCCTAGTAGTAGAGGGGTATCTGGGTGAGCTCCCTAGTAGTAGAGGGGGTATCTGGGTGAGCTCCCTAGTAGTAGAGGGGTATCTGGGTGAGCTCCCTAGTAGTAGAGGGGTATCTGGGTGAGCTCCCTAGTAGTAGAGGGGTATCTGGGGGAGCTCCCTAGTAGTAGAGGGGTATCTGGGTGAGCTCCCTAGTAGTAGAGGGGTATCTGGGGGAGCTCCCTAGTAGTAGAGGGGTATCTGGGTGAGCTCCCTAGTAGTAGAGGGGTATCTGGGTGAGCTCCCTAGTAGTAGAGGGGTATCTGGGTGAGCTCCCTAGTAGTAGAGGGGTATCTGGGTGAGCTCCCTAGTAGTAGAGGGGTATCTGGGTGAGCTCCCTAGTAGTAGAGGGGTATCTGGGTGAGCTCCATAGTAGTAGAGGGTATCTGGGTGAGCTCCATAGTAGTAGAGGGGTATCTGGGTGAGCTCCCTAGTAGTAGAGGGGGTATCTGGGTGAGCTCCCTAGTAGTAGAGGGGTATCTGGGTGAGCTCCCTAGTAGTAGAGGGGTATCTGGGTGAGCTCCCTAGTAGTAGAGGGGTATCTGGGTGAGCTCCCTAGTAGTAGAGGGGTATCTGGGTCAGATTCAAATGATATCATGAGGTTAACCTGTTGATGTTGAGGTCAAGTGTTTTACAGATCCACGCTCGTGGTGCATATCCTGAAAGACAGGGAGATAGACATCATTAACAATACCTTCATCATTTGACTATAGAACAGTTGGGAGACACCCCACTGCATATATACCGGTGAATACCTCATACGCAAAACAGAGCTTTGACGGACTTCGTAATGTCTTCTTCATCTTACCCAGGAAGAAATAGAGGAGGAGGAAGTTCCTGAGAGAGTAGAGAGCCTGAACAGCACTGGCTTTCACCACTAGGGGCAGAGTTCCCTTGAAGCGGAGGTACTTGTATTGCTGAAACATGAAAAGCAGAGCAGTGGAGGCTGCTGAGGGGAGGAGGCTCATAATAATGTCTGGAATGGAGTAAATGGGATGGAGTAAATGGGATGGTATCACACACAGAGATGTGGTTTCCATGGTTTCCATGTGTTTGACTCCATTCCATTGACTCCATTCCAGACATTATTATGAGCCTCCTCCCCTAAGCAGCCTGAGGAGAACAGGGCACTTCCTGATGTCTCATAACATAGTTACATTTACATTTTAGTCATTTTAGCAGACGCTCTTATCCAGAGCGACTTACAGGAGCAATTAGGGTTAAGTGCCTTGCTAGTTCTGTCAAAAGGTAACAGAAACTATAATGCCCAACACTAGTAGACGTCGATGGGTTATGTTCAGTAGGGCGCACCGTAGGAAAATGAAAAATGAAAAATCACATTTAAATAAATATTCAGACCCTTTACTCAGTACTTTGTTGAAGCACCTTTGGCAGCGATTACAGCCTTGAGTCTTCTTGGGTATGACGCTACAAGCTTGTCACACCTGTATTTGGGGAGTTTCTCCCATTCTTCTCTGCAGATCCTCTCAAGCTCTGTCAGGTTGGATGGGGAGCATCGCTGCACAGCTATTTTCTGGCTGGGCCACTCAAGGACATTCAGAGACTTGTCCTGAAGCCACTCCTGCGTTGTCTTGGCTGTGTGCATAGGGTTGTTGTCCTCTTGGAAGGTGAACCGTCGCCCCAGTCTGAGGTCCTGAGCGCTCTGGAGCAGGTTTTCATCAAGGATCTCTCTGTACTTTGCTGCGTTCATCTTTCCCCTCGATCCTGACTAGTCTCCCAGTCCCTGCCGCTGAAAAACATCCCCACAGCATGATGCTGCCACCACCATGCTTCACCGTAGGGATGGTGCCAGGTTTCCTCCAGACGTGATGCTTGGCTTTCAGGCCAAAATAGTTCAATCTTGGTTTCATCAGACCAGAGAATCTTGTTTCTCATGGTCTGGGAGTCCTTTAGGTGCCTTTTGGCAAACTCCAAGCGGGCTGTCATGTGCCTTTTACTGACGAGTGGCCTCAGTCTGGCCACTCCACCATAAAGGACTGATTGGTGGAGTGCTGCAGAGATGGTTGTCCTTCTGGAAGGTTCTCTCATCTCCACAGAGGAAATCTGGAGCTCTGTCAGAGTGACCATCGGGTTCTTGGTCACCTCCCTGACCAAGACCCTTCTCCCCCGATTGCTCAGTTTGGCCGGGCGACCAGCTCTAGGAAGAGTCTTGGTGGTTCCAAACGTCTTCCATTTAAGAATGATGGAGGCCACTATGTTCTTGGGGACCTTCAATGCAGCAGACATTTTTTGGTACCCTTCCCCAGATCTGTGCCTCGACACAATCCTGTCTCGGAGCTCTATGGACAATTCCTTCGACCTCATGGCTTGGTTTTTGCTCTGACATGAACTGTCAACTGTGGGACCTTATATAGACAGGTGTGTGTCTTTCCAAATCATGTCCAATCAATATAATTTACCTCAGGTGGACTCCAATCAAGTTGTAGAAACATCTCAAGGATGATCAATGGAAACAGGATGCACCTGAGCTCAATTTCTAGTCTCATAGAAAAGGGTCTGAATACTTATGTAAATAAGGTTTTTTTTTTTTTTTTTTTATAAATGGGATAAAACTTCTTAAAAAACGGTTTTCGCTTTGTCATTATGGGTTATTGTGTGTAGATTGATGAGGGCAATTTATTAAATCAATTTTAGAATGAGGCTGTAACACAATAAAATGTGGAAAAAGTGGAGGGGTCTGAATACTTTCCGAATGCCAAAAAAAAGTATGTGAACCCTTCGGAATTACCTGGATTTCTGCATAAATTGGTCATAAAATTTGATCTGATTTTCATGTAAGTCACAACAATAGATGAGCAGTGGGTTTAACCTCTACGGGATCGGTGTCCCGTAAACGGGACGGTTCGCTAACGTGCGCTAATGTGATTAGCATGACTGTTGTAAGTAACAGCAAACTTTCCAGGACATAGACATGTCTTATATGGGCAGACAGCTTAAATTATTGTTAATCTAACTGCACTGTCCAATTTACAGTGAAAAAATACCATGCTATTGTTTGAGGAAAGTGCACAACATCAAAAAACGTATCACGGCAACTGGTTTGATACATTCACCTCTGAAGGTAAATAATGTACTAACATTAAGTAATCTTGCTCTGATTTGTCATCCTAAGGGTCCCAGAGATAAAATGTAGCATAGTTTTGTTTGATAAAATAAATTTGTATATTCAAATGTTGGATCTGGGTTCTACAGTTTGAACTCTGGCTCCACACCCACCCTGCCCGGCCGTCTAGATGTGTGAAAGTTAGTGTATAAGCTAATGATCCATCATGTATGACATTCCTGGGAGTGTGTAAACTTACATTTTGTATTACCATATCATTTTTGTATGTTCTCTATAGTTATGTACTTGAAAATGTATCAATTGACCAATTCGGCACATTTGGGCAGACTTGATACAAAATAGTCCAGTATTGCAATGCTTCACTGGATCAATCTGAAACATTGCACACACTGCTGCCATCTAATGGCCAAAATCTAAATTGCACCTAAACTGCAATATTATATTGTGGCCTTTCTCTTGCATTTCAAAGATGATGGAATAAAAAAAAACACGTTTTTTTGTTTGTTTGTATTATCTTTTACCAAATATAATGTGTTATATTCTCCTACAATCATTTCACATTTCCACAAACTTCAAAGTGTTTCCTTTCCAATGGTATCAAGAATATGCATATCCGTGCTTCAGGTCCTGAGCTACAAGCAGTTAGATTTGGACATGTCATTTTAGGCGAAAATTGGGGGGAAAACAAAGGGTACGATCCTTAAAGAGGTTAAACTAATAACAGATAAATTATTGTATTTTTCTTGTCTATATTGAAAACGTCATTTAAACATTCACAGTGTAGGTTGGGAAAAATGTGAGTTTCTGAAAGAGATCTCAGAAGACCTAAGATTAAGAATGGTTGACTTGCATAAAGCTGGAAAGGGTTACAAAAGTATCTCTAAAAGCCTTGATGTTTATCAGTCCACGGTAAGACAAATTGTCTGTTAATGGAGAAAGTTCAGCACTGTTGCTACTCTCCCTAGGAGCGGCCGTCCTGCCGAGACGACTGCAAGAGCACAGCGCAGAACGCTCAACGAGGTTAAGAAGAATCCTAGAGTCAGCTAAAGACTTACAGAAATCTCTGGAACATGCTAACATCTCTGCTGACGAGTCTACGATACGTAAAACACTAAACAAGAATGGTGTTCATGGGAGGACACCACGGAAGAAGACACTGATGTCCAAAAAAAACATTGCTGCACGTCTGAAGTTCGCAAAAGAGCACCTGGATGTTCCACAGCGCTACTGGCAAAATATTCTGTAGACAGATGAAACTAAAGTTGAGTTGTTTGGAAGGAAGGAACACACAACACTATGTGTGGAGAAAAAAAGGCACAGCACACCAACATCAAAACCTCATCCCAACTGTAAAGTATGGTGGAGGGAGCATCATGGTTTGGGGCTGCTTTGCTGCCTCAGGGCCTGGACAGCTTGCTATCGTCAACGGAAAAATGAATTCACAAGTTTATCAAGATGCTGTGGCATGACCTCAAGAGAGCGGTTCACACCAGACATCCCAAGAATATTGCTGAACTGAAACAGGTTTTGTGAAGAGGAATGTTCCATAATTCCTCCTGACCGTTGTTCAGGTCTGATCCGCAACTACAGAAAACGTTTGGTCGAGGTTATTGCTGCCAAAGGAGGGTCAACCAGTTATTAAATCCAAGGGCTCATATCCTTTTCCCACCATGCACTGTGAATGTTTACATGGTTTGTTCAATAAAGACATGAAAACGTATCATTGTTTGTATGTTATTAGTTTTAGCACACTGTGGTTGTCTATTGTTTTGACTTAGATCAAGATCAGACCAAATTTTTGACCAATTTATGCAGAAACCCAGGTAATTCCAAAGGGTTCACATACTTTTTCTTGCCACAGTATTTGTTTAGCGGAGATCTGAAGAAAAAAAAGCATCTAACAACACACTCGGCTGTTCTGAAGCAGTCGGTTAATAACAACTGCAACTTTATTAACCTAGCTAGCCAGCCCATAGAGACAGCATTGCAGGTTTTGTAGACTTGAGCTGCAACAGATTTCCACAATGATTTTCACAAATTGCTACAAACATTACTATAACGACAAAATGAAACAAGGCACACCTGTTAATTGAAATGGTCGAGAGAATGCCAAGAGTGTGCAAAGCTGTCATCAAGGCAAAGGGTGAATATTTGAAGAATTTGTTTAACACTTTTTGGGGTTACTACATGATTCCATATGTGTTATTTCATAGTTTTGATGTCTTCACTATTATTCTAGAATGTAAAAAACAGTGAGTAAATAAATGAAGAAGAGTATGTACCCGCATGGTGTGGAACGAGACGTAGTTGATGTTGTGGACCACGCCCAGCAGGCTGTGGCTGTATCCGATGAAGGCCCCCACCAGCAGCAGCACCAGGTGGTATTCATTCAGGCACATCTCAGGACCACTACTACTGTAACCAACACAACAACAGACAGAGATGGAGAGATATGGGGAAGTTACAACAACACCCTAAAAACTTATGAGGACTGTTTTCTTTCTTTTTTTTTACTCGTATAGGGGAAAACAAGTAAGAATGTTTCACTAAAGTAAACTTGAGGTCCCCAACCTCAACCGAAATGTTGACCAAATATTATGAATTATTATGAATAAGAGTATTCTTCCATAAATAAGGAATTACTACTCTACAGCCATGAGGTGTATGCAGGAACTAGCCAACCAGGCTAGTAGTTTTACCGGGTCCAACATGTACCACTTGGTATCGAAAAGTACAACACTTCCCTAGCAGGCAGGCTAGTTTGACGAGTTTTCTACTAGCCCAGTCTGAAAAGTACTAGCCTCGGGCCAGCGGGCTTTCTTAATTTACATCCGTGTGTGTATGGCAGGTAAAAACACGTTGTGTGGTGTCTCACCTCTCATCCTGGGTACAGGGGTGCCCCAAGGCCCGGTAGCGCCCTCCGATGGTGAAGGCACAACACCAAGCCACTACAACACCCATGATACAGTGCGCCAGTGAGTGGACGAACTGACGGGGGTGAAGCACCTGACCTAGGAGGTCGATCTTGGAGCAGGCGATGGATGGGACGACTGGTGGAAAGCAATCAATCAAACAATAAATAAAAGAGGGTGAATGCTGGGACTATGTATGTCCCAGGCCATTGGCACCTCCATATACAAAGCCACCTACAGTACAGGGAGAGCATAGTTTTTTTTTTTGTCAGTATTTGTATTTTCAAACGCACTATGTCCTCGCTCCACCCATGGCACCCTGATTCAATCTAAAGAAATGGAGTGCAGCAATCACCTCCGGCTCCTTTCACTCAGAACTGTCATCCCTGGGAGAACCCTTCATTGTCTGACTCACCTGTGTAATACTCCAGGTTGAAGAAGCCCACCAGCAGCACCACTCCACATAGCAGGATGAAGGAGAAGATGGTGCTGGCGCTGGTCAGTAGGGACAAGCATTCTGTAAGCAGACAACACTCTTTTATAGGCTGCTTATCAACAGTCTTAGACATACTGAATACCTACGTATAGCCATCTACTGGCACTGGTCAACAGGGGCCAAGCATTCTAGAACGAGACATTCGAAAAATGTGCTTACCAGCAGTCTCCGACATAACTTTCTTAGCTGGCTACATAGCCAGAGAACGACCACAGTAAGGGAAGTTAGTCTGACTGGCTCCTAGCTACAGTAAGGGAAGTTAGTCTGACTGGCTCCTAGCTACAGTAAGGGAAGTTAGTCTGACTGGCTCCTAGCTACAGTAAGGGAAGTTAGTCTGACTGGCTCCTAGCTACAGTAAGGGAAGTTAGTCTGACTGGCTCCTAGCTACAGTAAGGGAAGTTAGTCTGACTGGCTCCTAGCTACAGTAAGGGAAGTTAGTCTGACTGGCTCCTAGCTACAGTAAGGGAAGTTAGTCTGACTGGCTCCCTAGCTACAGTAAGGGAAGTTAGTCTGACTGGCTCCTAGCAACAGTAAGGGAAGTTAGTCTGACTGGCTCCTAGCAACAGTAAGGGAAGTTAGTCTGACTGGCTCCTAGCAACAGTAAGGGAAGTTAGTCTGACTGGCTCCTAGCAACAGTAAGGGAAGTTAGTCTGACTGGCTCCTAGCAACAGTAAGGGAAGTTAGTCTGACTGGCTCCTAGCAACAGTAAGGGAAGTTAGTCTGACTGGCTCCTAGCAACAGTAAGGGGAAGTTAGTCTGACTGGCTCCTAGCAACAGTAAGGGAAGTTAGTCTGACTGGCTCCTAGCAACAGTAAGGGAAGTTAGTCTGACTGGCTCCTAGCAACAGTAAGGGAAGTTAGTCTGACTGGCTCCTAGCAACAGTAAGGGAAGTTAGTCTGACTGGCTCCTAGCTACAGTAAGGGAAGTTAGTCTGACTGGCTCCTAGCAACAGTAAGGGAAGTTAGTCTGACTGGCTCCTAGCTACAGTAAGGGAAGTTAGTCTGACTGGCTCCTAGCAACAGTAAGGGAAGTTAGTCTGACTGGCTCCTAGCAACAGTAAGGGAAGTTAGTCTGACTGGCTCCTAGCTACAGTAAGGGAAGTTAGTCTGACTGGCTCCTAGCAACAGTAAGGGAAGTTAGTCTGACTGGCTCCTAGCTACAGTAAGGGGAAGTTAGTCTGACTGGCTCCTAGCTACAGTAAGGGAAGTTAGTCTGACTGGCTCCTAGCTACAGTAAGGGAAGTTAGTCTGACTGGCTCCTAGCTACAGTAAGGGAAGTTAGTCTGACTGGCTCCTAGCTACAGTAAGGGAAGTTAGTCTGACTGGCTCCTAGCTACAGTAAGGGGAAGTTAGTCTGACTGGCTCCTAGCTACAGTAAGGGAAGTTAGTCTGACTGGCTCCTAGCTACAGTAAGGGAAGTTAGTCTGACTGGCTCCTAGCAACAGTAAGGGAAGTTAGTCTGACTGGCTCCTAGCAACAGTAAGGGAAGTTAGTCTGACTGGCTCCTAGCTACAGTAAGGGAAGTTAGTCTGACTGGCTCCTAGCTACAGTAAGGGAAGTTAGTCTGACTGGCTCCTAGCAACAGTAAGGGAAGTTAGTCTGACTGGCTCCTAGCTACAGTAAGGGAAGTTAGTCTGACTGGCTCCTAGCAACAGTAAGGGAAGTTAGTCTGACTGGCTCCTAGCAACAGTAAGGGAAGTTAGTCTGACTGGCTCCTAGCTACAGTAAGGGAAGTTAGTCTGACTGGCTCCTAGCAACAGTAAGGGGAAGTTAGTCTGACTGGCTCCTAGCTACAGTAAGGGAAGTTAGTCTGACTGGCTCCTAGCAACAGTAAGGGAAGTTAGTCTGACTGGCTCCTAGCTACAGTAAGGGAAGTTAGTCTGACTGGCTCCTAGCTACAGTAAGGGAAGTTAGTCTGACTGGCTCCTAGCAACAGTAAGGGAAGTTAGTCTGACTGGCTCCTAGCAACAGTAAGGGAAGTTAGTCTGACTGGCTCCTAGCAACAGTAAGGGAAGTTAGTCTGACTGGCTCCTAGCAACAGTAAGGGAAGTTAGTCTGACTGGCTCCTAGCAACAGTAAGGGAAGTTAGTCTGACTGGCTCCTAGCAACAGTAAGGGAAGTTAGTCTGACTGGCTCCTAGCAACAGTAAGGGAAGTTAGTCTGACTGGCTCCTAGCTACAGTAAGGGAAGTTAGTCTGACTGGCTCCTAGCAACAGTAAGGGAAGTTAGTCTGACTGGCTCCTAGCAACAGTAAGGGAAGTTAGTCTGACTGGCTCCTAGCTACAGTAAGGGAAGTTAGTCTGACTGGCTCCTAGCTACAGTAAGGGAAGTTAGTCTGACTGGCTCCTAGCTACAGTAAGGGAAGTTAGTCTGACTGGCTCCTAGCTACAGTAAGGGAAGTTAGTCTGACTGGCTCCTAGCAACAGTAAGGGAAGTTAGTCTGACTGGCTCCTAGCTACAGTAAGGGAAGTTAGTCTGACTGGCTCCTAGCAACAGTAAGGGAAGTTAGTCTGACTGGCTCCTAGCTACAGTAAGGGAAGTTAGTCTGACTGGCTCCTAGCAACAGTAAGGGAAGTTAGTCTGACTGGCTCCTAGCAACAGTAAGGGAAGTTAGTCTGACTGGCTCCTAGCAACAGTAAGGGAAGTTAGTCTGACTGGCTCCTAGCAACAGTAAGGGAAGTTAGTCTGACTGGCTCCTAGCAACAGTAAGGGAAGTTAGTCTGACTGGCTCCTAGCTACAGTAAGGGAAGTTAGTCTGACTGGCTCCTAGCTACAGTAAGGGAAGTTAGTCTGACTGGCTCCTAGCTACAGTAAGGGAAGTTAGTCTGACTGGCTCCTAGCAACAGTAAGGGAAGTTAGTCTGACTGGCTCCTAGCTACAGTAAGGGAAGTTAGTCTGACTGGCTCCTAGCTACAGTAAGGGAAGTTAGTCTGACTGGCTCCTAGCAACAGTAAGGGAAGTTAGTCTGACTGGCTCCTAGCTACAGTAAGGGAAGTTAGTCTGACTGGCTCCTAGCAACAGTAAGGGAAGTTAGTCTGACTGGCTCCTAGCAACAGTAAGGGAAGTTAGTCTGACTGGCTCCTAGCTACAGTAAGGGAAGTTAGTCTGACTGGCTCCTAGCTACAGTAAGGGAAGTTAGTCTGACTGGCTCCTAGCAACAGTAAGCTAATTCAATTTGACATTGTGTACAAGGTGAGTGTATTACATTTACATTTTAGTCATTTAGCAGACGCTCTTATCCAGAGCGACTTACAGTTAGTGAGTGCATACATGTTTTTTTGTTTGTTTTTTGTCATACTGCCCCCCCCGTGGGAAACAAACCCACATCCCTGCCGGCCAAACCCTCCCCTACCTTGGACGACGCTGGACCAATTGCGCGCCGCCCATGGGTCTCCCGGTCGCGGCAGGCTGCGACAGAGCCTGGACTCAAACCAGGATCTCTAGTGGCACAGCTAGCACTGTGATAGAGTGCCATAGACCACTGCGCCACTCGGGAGTCGAGCTTTGGTTTGTGAGTGTTCTCTTACCTGATATCCAGTGTATAGGGTGAAACAGACTGAATCTGCTGAGAACTACAAACAGAGCTGTTGTGGGAAGCAGTAGCAGGACAGACCAGGCCATACTGGCTACTGCTCGCCAACAGATCACCTGGAAACAACATAATTCATTCAGATACATTACTGCTCGCCAACAGATCACCTGGAAACACCAACATTCATACCAACTTTGCAAATGCAACCACTGACTTTTTCCTCATTTGTGTTGCTCAAACTCAGCGAATGGCATTACGTTTTATTGTTCTAATGACGTTGGTAAGCAGTTTATAATAGCAATAAGACACCCCGGGGGTTTGTGGTATATGGCCAATATACCACGACTAACAGCTGTATCCAGGCACTCAGCTTTGCATCATGCTTAAGAACACGAATTATGCTTCTAATGTAGTTACAAGTTACTATGATATTCCTTCTTAATTGGATCGATAACATTATGGAAAAAGGGTTTATTGTATAAATACTCTCTTGTTGTGGAAAAAAAAATGGGGCTAGTTTGCAGGCCTTTTGTGCTGCTTTTGAGTCGTATGTATTGGAGTAGAAATTGTAGCTTGACCTGGCAACCCTGCTGCTGAAGCCAGACCCTCTGGTCAAAACTGAATGCTACGTTAACTACTACCTAGCTTACGTGAAACTTGAAAATCTAGCTAGCTTTTCTAACATTTCTACAATTACAGCCAGCCAGCCAACAACTAGTGTTATTGTTGTTATACTAGCAATAAAATATAGCTACTATATCTAGCTAATGTTACTAGCTAACTAGTTAGTTACTAGCAAGCTACCTACTGTAATTGGATAACATCCACGGGTAGCCAGATAACTAACTAGCTAGCTAACTGTGGTTTAGCCGTTTAAATAGGGCAGTGCTTACCTTACGAACGAACCAACAACTTTGATCCGCAGAAAACATTTTTGTTTCGATAAAGATTTTGATCTGACTGCAAAAAAAAGTGTTCAGAAAAAAATGTGCTAGCTAGTTGTCAAACTCCTAGAGAACATTCCATTCTTGTGCAGTTTCCCATATAGCGCGGCACATGCATTCAAAGGACATGTCAGGACCCCTTTCAAATGTTGTCCAGAGAGAGTACAGTATGAAGACAGGCCAAAACTGCTTCTCCAATTGAAATCCCGACGTTGGCTAATTAAGCGCATGCGTAGACAAACGTCATCCGGTCTAACGGTTGTCCGGCGCCAAACTGCGCATGTGCAAGCCGTCCAATGCAAGGCACTCCATCGATGTAAAGTTGTTTTTTGACGAAAATTAAAACGTGTCAGTTTGTCACTTTCACGAGGTTGGAGTAATAACATGTTCAACTACTGAAGACATTGTCTCAATTCTCGGTTCTGCCTTTAGATTTCGAGAAAATTAACAATTAATGAATAACTTTTCACTTCTCTCATTGGCTTCTCAAACCCCAAACCCCGGCCTAGTCAGTTTGGTCCGTTTCGGAAGCGTCACCGGAAGTGTCGTGATGTTGCGCTTCTGGGTTTAGAAACTCTGTGGTCTGTCCCATAAAAATTAGGTGGTGGGCAGAAGCTGAAAAACGTGAAGTTGATCAATCCCCGTCGAGGGAGGAGCTGACGTTTTGTATATGGCAGTACAACATTCTTATGATGACTATAAAATTAGCTGGCACCTTAATTTCTTGCACCTTTTCTCATAAAAAGTATATTTCAACACCTTGTCTGCTCAGGCAAATTCGCCGAACTGCTAAACTTGGAACCAATCAGAACTCCCTTTCATACCCCTCGTGATGAAGGCAGCCAATGGCTGTAGGATGTAAACACAGCCTCAAATTAACACTCGAGCTGCTTACTGGGAGGTTATACATTTGGAGTGTGCGACTCTCTTTGTATTTATAGCTTACAGTGAATCATGTTTTGGTATGATTATATGTCTCATTTTAAGTAACTAGCTGCAGGCATAAAGAAACATTAAATCATATACGTTGCATAGAAACCCAAATAAAAGCATGTAGATTTGAATGATGTATGCTAGAATGGAGGTTTAAAAACGACAGCAGCATATGCATATTAGCCAACAAAGCATAGCCTACACATACAGCATACCTTGCAATACAATCATCTCTAAAAACAGTTGTACAATGTGCTCTGCAAAAAAACCAATTTGAGTTCTCCAATAGCAGCTGCCCAATACAATGGTGGGCATAATGTTGGATGCATTTTAACATTTACATTTTACATTTACGTCATTTAGCAGACGCTCTTATCCAGAGCGACTTACAAATAGGTGCATTCACCTTATAGCCAGTGGGACAACCACTTTACAATTTATTTATTAAAAACAAAAATTTGGGGGGGGGGGGTTGGGGTAAGGGGGGGGGGGTAGAAGGATTACTTTGTCCTATCCCAGGCATTCCTTAAAGAGGTGGGGTTTCAAATGTCTCCGGAAGGTGGTGAGTGACTCCGCTGTCCTGGCGTCGTGAGGGAGCTTGTTCCACCATTGGGGTGCCAGAGCAGCGAACAGTTTTGACTGGGCTGAGCGGGAACTATGCTTCCGCAGAGGTAGGGGAGCCAGCAGGCCAGAGGTGGATGAACGCAATGCCCTTGTTTGGGTGTAGGGACTGATCAGAAACTGAAGGTACGGAGGTGCCGTTCCCCTCACAGCTCCGTAGGCAAGCACCATGGTCTTGTAGCAGATGCGAGCTTCAACTGGAAGCCAGTGGAGTGTGCGGAGGAGCGGGGTGACGTGAGAGAACTTGGGAAGTTTGAACACCAGACGGGCTGCGGCATTCTGGATGATTTGTAGGGGTTTAATGGTACAGGCAGGGAGCCCAGCCAACAGCGAGTTGCTGTAATCCAGACGGGAGATGACAAGTGCCTGGATTAGGACCTGTGCCGCTTCCTGTGTAAGGCAGGGTCGTACTCTCCGAATGTTGTAGAGCATGAACCTACAGGATCGGGTCACCGCCTTGATGTTAGAGGAGACCGACAGGGTGTTGTCCAGGGTCACGCCAAGGCTCTTCGCACTCTGGGAGGAGGACACAACGGAGTTGTCAACCATGATGGCGAGATCATGGAACGGGCAGTCCTTCCCCGGGAGGAAGAGCAGCTCCGTCTTGCCAAGGTTCAGCTTGAGGTGGTGATCCGTCATCCATACTGATATGTCTGCCAGACATGCAGAGATGCGATTCGCCACCTGGTTATCAGAAGGGGGGAAAGGAAGGTTAGTTGTGTGTCGTCAGCGTAGCAATGATAGGAGAGGCCATGTGAGGATATGACAGAGCCAAGTGACTTGGTGTATAGCGAGAATAGGAGAGGGCCTAGAACTGAGCCCTGGGGGACACCAGTGGTGAGAGCACGTGGTGCGGAGACAGCTTTCGCCACGCCACTTGGTAGGAGCGACCGGTCAGGTAGGACGCAATCCAAGAGTGAGCCGCGCCGGAGATGCCCAGCTCGGAGAGGGTGGAGAGGAGGATCTGATGGTTCACAGTATCAAAGGCAGCAGACAGGTCTAGAAGGACAAGAGCAGAGGAGAGAGAGTTAGCTTTAGCAGTGCGGAGAGCCTCCGTGACACAGAGAAGAGCAGTCTCAGTTGAATGACCAGTCTTGAAACCTGACTGGTTTGGATCAAGAAGGTCATTCTGAGAGAGATAGCAAGAGAGTTGGCTAAAGACGGCACGCTCAATAGTTTTGGAGAGAAAAGAGAGAAGGGATACTGGTCTGTAGTTGTTGACATCAGAGGGATCGAGTGTTGGTTTTTTGAGAAGGGGTGCAACTCTCGCTCTCTTGAAGACGGAAGGGACATAGCCAGCGGTCAAGGATGAGTTGATCAGCGAGGTGAGGTAAGGGAGAAGGTCACCGGAGATGGTCTGGAGAAGAGAGGAGGGGATAGGGTCAAGCGGGCAGGTTGTTGGGCGGCCTGCCGTCACAAGTCGCAAGATTTTATCTGGAGAGAGAGGGGAGAAAGAGGTCAAAGCATAGGGTAGGGCAGTGTGAGCAGGACCAGCAGTGTCATTTGACTTAACAAGGGAGGAGAATGTGGCAAAGAGCTTCCTAGGGTTAGAGGCGGATGCTTGGAATTTAGAGTGGTAGAAAGTGGCCTTAGCAGCAGAAACAGATGAAGAAAATGTAGAGAGGAGGGAGTGAAAAGATGCCAGGTCCGCAGGGAGTCTAGTTTTCTTCCATTTCCGCTCAGCTGCCCGGAGCTCTGTTCTGTGAGCTCGCAATGAGTCATCAAGCCACGGAGCTGGAGGGGTGGACCGAGCCGGCCGGGAGGATAGGGGACATAGAGAGTCAAAGGATGCAGAAAGGGAGGAGAGGAGGGTTGAGGAGGCAGAATCAGGAGATTGGAGGGAGAAGGATTGAGCAGAGGGAAGAGATGATAGGATGGAAGAGGAGAGAGTAGCGAGAGAGAGAGCGAAGGTTGCGACGGCGCATTACCATCTGTGTAGGGGCAGAGTGAGTAGTGTTGGAGGAGAGGGAGAGAGAAAAGGATACAAAGTAGTGGTCGGAGACTTGGAGGGGAGTTGCAGTGAGATTAGTAGAAGAACAGCATCTAGTAAAGATGAGGTCAAGCGTATTGCCTGCCTTGTGAGAAGGGGGGGACGGTGAGAGGGTGAGGTCAAAAGAGGAGAGGAGTGGAAAGAAGGAGGCAGAGAGAAATGAGTCAAATGTAGACGTAGGTTGAAATCCCCCAGAACTGTGAGGGGTGAGCCATCCTCAGGAAAGGAACTTATCAAGGCGTCAAGCTCATTGATGAACTCTCCAAGGGAACCTGGAGGGCGATAGATGACAAGGATATTAAGCTTAAATGGGCTAGTGACTGTGACAGCATGGAATTCAAATGAGGAGATAGACAGATGGGTTAGGGGAAAAATTGAGAATGTCCACTTGGGAGAGATGAGGATTCCTGTGCCACCACCCCGCTGACCAGATGCTCTCGGGTATGCGAGAACACATGGTCAGACGAGGAGAGAGCAGTAGGAGTAGCAGTGTTTTCAGTGGTAATCCATGTTTCCGTCAGCGCCAAGAAGTCGAGGGACTGGAGGGTAGCATAGGCTGAGATGAACTCTGCCTTGTTGGCAGCAGAACGGCAGTTCCAGAGGCTGCCTGAGACCTGGAACTCCAGGTGTGGGGTGCGTGCAGGGACCACCAGGTTAGAGAGGCAGCAGCCACGCGGTGTGAGGCGTTTGTGTAGCCTGTGCGGAGAGGAGAGAACAGGGATAGGCAGAGGCATAGTTGACAGGCTGCAGCAGATGGCTACAATAATGCAGAGGAGATCGGAATGAAAGCGACTTACAAATTGTTGCATTCAGTGGGATAACCACTTTACAATATTTTTTTATTTTTGGGGGTGGGGTAAGGGGGGTAGAAGGATTACTTTATCCTATCCCAGGTATTCCTTAAAGAGGCGGGGTTTCAAGTGTCTCCGGAAGGTGGCGAGTGACTCCGCTGTAAGCCAGTTGAGAACAAGTTCTCATTTACAACTGCGACCTGGCCAAGATAAAGCAAAGCAGTGCAATAAAAACAACAGAGTTACATATGGGGTAAAACAAAACATAAAGTCAAAAATACAACATAAAATATATATACAGTGTGTTCAAATGTAGCAAGTTATGGAGGTAAGGCAATAAATAGGCCATAGTGCAAAATAATTACAATTAGTATTAACACTGGAATGATAGATGTGCAAGAGATGATATGCAAATAGAGATACTGGGGTACAAATGAGCAAAATAAATAACAATAACAATATAGGGATGAGGTAGTTGGGTGGGCTAATTTCAGATGGGCTGTGTACAGGTGCAGTGATCGGTAAGGTGCTCTGACAACTGATGCTTAAAGTTAGTGAGGGAGATAAGAGTCTCCAGCTTCAGAGATTTTTGCAATTTGTTCCAGTCATTAGCAGCAGAGAACTGGAAGGAATGGTGGCCAAAGGAGGTGTTGGCTTTGGGGATGACCAGTGAGATATACCTGCTGGAGCACATACTACGGGTGGGTGTTGCTATGGTGACCAATGAGCTAAGATAAGGCGGGGATTTGCCTAGCAGTGATTTATAGATGGCCTGGAGCCAGTGGATTTGGCGACGAATATGTAGTGAGGACCAGCCAACAAGAGCGTACAGGTCACAGTGGTGGGTAGTATATGGGGCTTTGGTGACAAAACGGATGGCACTGTGATAGACTACATCCAATTTGCTGAGTAGAGTGTTGGAGGCTATTTTGTAAATGACATTGCCGAAGTCAAGGATCGGTAGGATAGTCAGTTTTACGAGGGCATGTTTGGCAGCATGAGTGAAGGAGGCTTTGTTGCGAAATAGGAAGCCGATTCTAGATTTAACTTTGGATTGGAGATGCTTAATGTGAGTCTGGAAGGAGAGTTTACAGTCTAACCAGACACCTAGGTATTTGTAGTTGTCCACATACTCTAGGACAGACCCGTCGAGAGTAGTGATTCTAGTCGGGTGGGCGGTGCCAGCAGCGTTCGATTGAAGAGCATGCATTTAGTTTTACTAGTGTTTAAGAGCAGTTGGAGGCTACTGAAGGAGTGTTGTATGGCATTGAAGCTCGTTTGGAGGTTTGTTAACACAGTGTCCAATGAAGGGCCAGATGTATACAAAATGGTGTCGTCTGCGTAGAGGTGGATCTGAGAGTCACCAGCAGCAAGAGCGACATCATTGATATACACGGAGAAAAGAGTCGCCCCAAGAATTGAACCCTGTGGCACCCCCATAGAGACTGTCATAGGTCCAGACAACAGGCTCTCCGATTTGACACATTGAACTCTATCTGAGAAGTAGTTGGTGAACCAGGCGAGGCAGTCATTTGAGAAACCAATTGGACTATAAGGTCTGGAGAATGATAATGAGCCTGTAGGATTATAGAAAAGAACTTGGGAAATGAATGTTGGAGTTTCAAATACTAAATGTTCAGTGAATGTGATATATATACACTGCTCAAAAAAATAAAGGGAACACTTAAACAACACAATGTAACTCCAAGTCAATCACACTTCTGTGAAATCAAACTGTCCACTTAGGAAGCAACACTGATTGACAATAAATGTCACATGCTGTTGTGCAAATGGAATAGACAACAGGTGGAAATTATAGGCAATTAGCAAGACACCCCCAATAAAGAAGTGGTTCTGCAGGTGGTGACCACAGACCACTTCTCAGTTCCTATGCTTCCTGGCTGATGTTTTGGTCACTTTTGAATGCTGGCGGTGCTTTCACTCTAGTGGTAGCATGAGACGGAGTCTACAACCCACACAAGTGGCTCAGGTAGTGCAGCTCATCCAGGATGGCACATCAATGCGAGCTGTGGCAAGAAGGTTTGCTGTGTCAGTCAGCGTAGTGTCCAGAGCATGGAGGCGCTACCAGGAGACAGGCTAGTACATCAGGAGACGTGGAGGAGGCCGTAGGAGGGCAACAACCCAGCAGCAGGACCACTACCTCCGCCTTTGTGCAAGGAGGAGCAGGAGGAGCACTGCCAGAGCCCTGCAAAATGACCTCCAGCAGGCCACAAATGTGCATGTGTCTGCTCAAACGGTCAGAAACAGACTCCATGAGGGTGGTATGAGGGCCCGGCGTCCACAGGTGGGGGTTGTGCTTACAGCCCAACACCGTGCAGGACGTTTGGCATTTGCCAGAGAACACCAAGATTGGCAAATTCGCCACTGGCGCCCTGTGCTCGTCACAGATGAAAGCAGGTTCACACTGAGCACATGTGACAGACGTGACAGAGTCTGGAGACGCCGTGGAGAACGTTCTGCTGCCTGCAACATCCTCCAGCATGACCGGTTTGGCGGTGGGTCAGTCATGGTGTGGGGTGGCATTTCTTTGGGGGGCCGCACAGCCTTCCATGTGCTCGCCAGAGGTAGCCTGACTGCCATTAGGTACCGAGATGAGATCCTCAGACCCCTTGTGATACCATATGCTGGTGTGGTTGGCCCTGGGTTCCTCCTAATGCTAGACCTCATGTGGCTGGATTGTGTCAGCAGTTCCTGCAAGAGGAAGGCATTGATGCTATGGACTGGCCCGCCCGTTCCCCAGACCTGAATCCAATTGAGCACATCTGGGACATCATGTCTCGCTCCATCCACCAACGCCACGTTGACCACAGACTGTCCAGGAGTTGGCGGATGCTTTAGTCCAGGTCTGGGAGGAGATCCCTCAGGAGACCATCCGCCACCTCATCAGGAGCATGCCCAGGCGTTGTAGGGAGGTCATACAGGCACGTGGAGGCCACACACACTACTGAGCCTCATTTTGACTTGTTTTAAGGACATTACATCAAAGTTGGATCAGCCTGTAGTGTGGTTTTCCACTTTTAATTTTGAGGGTGACTCCAAATCCAGACCTCCATGGGTTGATAAATTTGATTTCCATTGATAATTTTTTGTGTGATTTTGTTGTCAGCACATTCAACTATGTAAAGAAAGAAGTATTTAATAAGATTATTTCATTCATTCAGATCTAGGATGTGTTGTTTAAGTGTTCCCTTTATTTTATTGAGCAGTGCATTTAGGTGGTTTAAATGATGAACTTTCCTACTAACCTTCTAACAGTTGATGATGCCTAACCATTCATTATTCTACTAACTATGACTTGAGTGTGAGACGTTTTTCCATAATGTACGTTTCATGCATATACATACGAACAAAGAACACCATCACAAATAGTGTTTCACCATTTATTGTGCAGGGAGACAAAATAGCAAAGGTGTCTCGGGCAGTATGTGAAGTATCTAAATATAGTGTAACCTACCAATCAATGTATAGCAAGTGCTGTGGAGGGCACAATCTTTACAATGTTGCAGTCCAGATATGAGAGCTTTACCATCTATGCCAAAAGCCTGGGCCTCTGATGGAGACTGTAGAACTGTCATCAACCCATGCTTCAGTATTCCCCCCTTCTCTCTAGGAGCATTCATGTGCCCAGGCCCCATAGGTGTATCAAAAGGATCCCACCCTGGTGACCAATGTAGCAAACCGATGTAAGGAGAGACAAGTGCCTTAGCAGAATTCTACCCACTGCATGTTACAATAGTAAAAATAATCTGTGTGTCACCTCGTCAAACTTATTCTATATTGAATTTAGTCTTCGAGATGCTGTGACAAGCATGTGTATCTGTAGTTGGTGCTCTTCAACTCTGAAATACACCGTCTTCACAGTCTAGTGCAGGGTTCTTCAATTCCGGTCCTGGAGGGCCGAAACACCTCTGTTTTTCATCCTCTCCTTCTAATCAAGGGCTAATTCAGACCTGGGACACCAGGTGAGTGCAATTAACTACCAGGTAGAAATAAGAAACAGAAGTGTTTCGGCCCTCCAGGACCGGAATTGAAGAACCATGGTCTAGTGCAAGACAAAACCCACAAAGAAAAGACAGCAGGCCAATGCATGTGTAGTCTCAATGTCTAATAGTGACGGCAGGGCTAGTTCAAACTGCAGTAGGATGGTTCTCCTCACAGGTGAGGGAATCAGCTGAGCCCATGCTTGCTGAATAGCACCTGGTTGGTCTCTGGGAGCAGGACACAGGAGAGGAGAGCTGAATAGCACCTGGTTGGTCTCTGGGAGCAGGACACAGGAGAGGAGAGCTGAATAGCACCTGGTTGGTCTCTGGGAGCAGGACACAGGAGAGGAGAGCTGAATAGCACCTGGTTGGTCTCTGGGAGCAGGACACAGGAGAGGAGAGCTGAATAGCATCTGGTTGGTCTCTGGGAGCAGGACACAGGAGAGGAGAGCTGAATAGCACCTGGTTGGTCTCTGGGAGCAGGACACAGGAGAGGAGAGCTGAATAGCATTAATTGAAGCGTTGAAACAGTATGACTCATGGGCGGCGCACAATTGGCCCAGCGTCGTCCAGGGTAGGGGAGGGAATGGCCGGCAGGGATGTAGCTCCGTTGATAGAGCATGGCGTTTGTAACGCCAGGGTTGTGGGTTCGATTCCCACGGGGGGCCAGTATAAAAAAAATATATATATGTATTCACTAACTGTAAGTCGCTCTGGATAAGAGCGTCTGCTAAATGACTAAAATGTAAATGTAAATGTAATGACAACATTAGCTTAGAGCTATTCACTTCGGGACAGTATGAAAAATTTATGCACTCACTAACTTTAAGTCGCTCTGGATAAGAGCGTCTGCTAAATGACTCAAATGTAAATGAACTAGAGTGTGACTGTGGGCGGGAGCACTGACGTAGTGTTGGCTGGAGCACTGACGTAGTGTTGGCTGGAGCACTGACAGAGTGTTGGCTGGAGCACTGACGTAGTGTGGCTCCAACTCCAGAACAGTGGTTTAAAAAGAGACAAGACACAACCATCAGTTTGAAGAGTATCTCTCAAGAATATTCCCAAGTAGACTTTGAAAACCCTGCGCCTATGGACTGGTGTTATGCGGCCTTGGATGACAACGCAGAGACCGGCTATCCTGACTCAAGCCTTTACCAAAAACTCACAAATCTGGACTCTTTTCCGCCAACGGATTACCACTGGCTCGACCAGTTTTCGTCTGAAATAGGGCCTCTGAATCGAACATACCAGCCAAAACCTGTGGAAGTGATTGTGAATATTATCAAAGCAACATTGGCTCTTATCCTGGAGCATATCATTGCAATCAAGCTAAATAAATCATGCATAGGGTGTGAAGTGAGCCATCCTAGCCAGCGAAGACATTCTTGCTTATTCGTGCCAAATGCTTATTATTTTGAGAGCTACTTTGACAACATCGCAAAATAACTTTATGCACCTAGACTGAAATACGCCTTGGCTAGGGCTCTCAAAGCCTTTGGTTTTCACCCTCCACTGTCCAAGATTCAAGGAGCTGCTGAAGCAATTGTTAGAGAAACCCGGGAGAAACGAAACCCGGGAGAAACGAAACCCGGGAGAAACGAAACCCGGAGAAACGAAACCCGGGAGAAACGAAACCCGGGAGAAACGAAACCCGGGAGAAACGAAACCCGGAGAAACGAAACCCGGGAGAAACGAAACCCGGGAGAAACGAAACCCGGAGAAACGAAACCCGGAGAAACGAAACCCGGGAGAAACGAAACCCGGAGAAACGAAACCCGGAGAAACGAAACCCGGAGAAACGAAACCCGGAGAAACGAAACCCGGGAGAAACGAAACCCGGAGAAACGAAACCCGGAGAAACGAAACCCGGAGAAACGAAACCCGGAGAAACGAAACCCGGAGAAACGAAACCCGGGAGAAACTCTTTGACAAGCTGTGTTTGACGCTGTGGACTATTGGGTTGGCTGAGTCTGAGACAGGGATGGGGACCACCTATGCAGCTTTGCCAGCTATTTAAACACAGGTTATGTGGCTTTAGAGTTGAAGGCTATGTGGTTGGTTTAGGTTAACTAACAGACAGGGTTGGCTTGGATTAACTAATGGAGAGGGTTGGCTTAGATTAACTAACAGACGGGGTTGGTTTAGATTAACTAACATATGGGGTTGGTTTAGATTAACTAACAAATAGGGTTGTATTAGATTAACTAACAGACAGGGTTGGTTTAGATTACCTAACAGACGGGGTTGGTTTAGATTAACTATCAGACAGGGTTGGCTTAGATTAACCAACAGACGGGGTTGGTTTAGATTAACTAACAGACAGGGTTGGCTTAGATTAACCAACAGACGGGGATGGCTTGGATTAATTAAGGAATAGGGTTGGTTTAGATTAACAGATGGGGTTGGCATAGATTAACTAACAGACGGGGTTGGTTCAGATTAACTAACAGATGGGGTTGGTTTAGATTAACTAACAAACGGGGTTAGCTTAGATTAACTAAGGAATGGGGTTGGTTTAGATTAACTAACAGATGGGGTTGGCTTAGATTAACTAACAGACAGGGTTGTTTTAGATTAACTAACAGACGGGGTTGTTATAGATTAACTAACAGACGGGGTTGTTATAGATTAACTAACAGACGGGGTTGTTTTAGATTAACTAACAGACGGGGTTGTTTTAGATTAACTAACAGACAGGGTTGGTTTAGATTAACTAACAGACGGGGTTGGCTTAGATTAACTAACAAACGGGGTCTAAAAACAAATTAGGTTTCCCCTTTTATCTGTGGATTAATTGTTGGAGTAGAGAACACAAATTTGTATGACTAGCTAAAAAAAGGACCATATGCATTTCAGGTCAAATAACAATCCAATGTTTATCTCCCAGGACAAATTAGTTAGTAACAGCAAGCTAGCTAAATGTCCATGAATGTTTTATGTATTTCTACCGGTCCCCTAATTAATATAGTTAGTTTTGGTATTTTAACCTGCATGTCATGAGGATAGCCCAAATCAACATGCGCAGAGGGGAGGCGGTTTAGTCAGCATGTTACAGTAGGCATATGTTGACTGTCTACAGTAGTCCTTTGTTGACTGTTTACAGTTTACAGTAGGCATATGTTGACTGTCTACACTTTACAGTAGACCTATGTTGCCTGTCTACAGTTTACAGTAGGCCTATGTTGACTGTCTACACTTTACAGTAGGCAGATATTGACTGTCTACAGTTTACAGTAGGCCTATGTTGACTGTCTATAGTTTACAGTAGGCCTATGTTGACTGTCTACACTTTACAGTAGGCCTATGTTGACTGTCTACAGTTTACAGTAGGCCTATGTTGACTGTCTACAGTTTACAGTAGGCCTATGTTGACTGTCTACACTTTACAGTAGGCATATGTTGACTGTCTACACTTTACAGTAGGCATATGTTGACTGTCTACACTTTACAGTAGACCTATGTTGCCTGTCTACAGTTTACAGTAGGCCTATGTTGACTGTCTACACTTTACAGTAGGCAGATGTTGACTGTCTACAGTTTACAGTAGGCCTATGTTGACTGTCTATAGTTTACAGTAGGCCTATGTTGACTGTCTACACTTTACAGTAGGCCTATGTTGACTGTCTACAGTTTACAGTAGGCCTATGTTGACTGTCTACAGTTTACAGTAGGCCTATGTTGACTGTCTACACTTTACAGTAGGCATATGTTGACTGTCTACACTTTACAGTAGGCATATGTTGACTGTCTACAGTTTACAGTAGGCCTATGTTGACTGTCTACACTTTACAGTAGGCCTATGTTGATTGTCTACACTTTACAGTAGTCCTATGTTGACTATCTACAGTTTACAGTAGTCCTATGTTGACTATCTACAGTTTACAGTAGGCCTATGTTGACTATCTACAGTTTACAGTAGTCCTATGTTGACTATCTACAGTTTACAGTAGTCCTATGTTGACTATCTACAGTTTACAGTAGTCCTATGTTGACTATCTACAGTTTACAGTAGGCCTATGTTGACTGTCTACAGTTTACAGTAGGCCTATGTTGACTGTCTACAGTTTACAGTAGGCCTATGTTGACTGTCTACAGTTTACAGTAGGCCTATGTTGACTGTCTACAGTTTACAGTAGGCCTATGTTGACTGTCTACACTTTACAGTAGGCATATGTTGACTGTCTACACTTTACAGTAGGCATATGTTGACTGTCTACAGTTTACAGTAGACCTATGTTGACTGTCTACACTTTACAGTAGGCCTATGTTGATTGTCTACACTTTACAGTAGTCCTATGTTGACTATCTACAGTTTACAGTAGTCCTATGTTGACTATCTACAGTTTACAGTAGTCCTATGTTGACTATCTACAGTTTACAGTAGTCCTATGTTGACTATCTACAGTTTACAGTAGTCCTATGTTGACTATCTACAGTTTACAGTAGTCCTATGTTGACTGTCTACAGTTTACAGTAGTCCTATGTTGACTGTCTACAGTTTACAGTAGTCCTATGTTGACTGTATACAGTTTACAGTAGGCCGTATCATTGGCCTGCACAATAGCGACCAAATGTGTGTTCTCAAAACCTTTGTGTATTGACCCTATTGACCAAAAATGAATTGAAGTACAGTGGGGAGAACAAGTATTTGATACACTGCCGATTTTGCAGGTTTTCCTACTTACAAAGCAGGTAGAGGTCTGTAAACATAGGTACACTTCAACTGTGAGAGACGGAATCAATACAAATTCTCTCCAGAAAATGACATTGTATGATTTTCAAGTAATTAATTTGCATTTTATTGCATGACATAAGTATTTGATCACCTACCAACCAGTAAGAATTCCGACTCTCACAGACCTGTTAGTTTTTCTTTAAGCAGCCCTCCTGTTCTCCACTCATTACCTGTATTAACTGCACCTGTTTGACCTCGTTACCTGTATAAAAGACACCTGTCCACACACTCAATCAAAGAGACTCCAACCTCTCCACAATGGCCAAGACCAGAGAGCTGTGTAAGGACATCAGGGATAAAATTGTAGACCTGCACAAGGCTGGGATGGGCTACATGACAATAGGCAAGCAGCTTGGTGAGAAGGCAACAACTGTTGGCGCAATTATTAGAAAATGGAAGAAGTTCAAGATGAATTATTATTAGCCTACTATCAAGGAGTCATTATTATGTAATTAGGCCAGTGTGAAACACATCCTCAGGAATTACATAAGAAAGTCCCGTGATTATTCCATCTAAAGGGCCACAGAATCCACTAAGTCTCCCATCCATTATCTCCCCTCTCCGGAAGGGATGACAAGGTTTATATTTATTTTTGTATTTAAGCCCAATAATTTAAAGTAGGTTGGTCATATTATGATTATATATATATATATATATATTATATATATATATATATATAAAAATTATCTCCACCTGCATACACACACCATACAGCACCCCCACCAATACACCACAGCACCCCCACCAACACACTACAGCACCCCCACCAACACACTACAGCACCCCCACCAACACACCATACAGCACCCCCCACCAACACACCATACAGCACCCCCACCAACACACTACAGCACCCCCACCAATACACTACAGCACCCCCCACCAACACACCATACAGCATCCCCCACCAACACACCCCCACTAACACACTACAGCACCCCCCACCTCCACACTACAGCACCCCCCACCAACACACCATACAGCACCCCCCACCTCCACACTACAGCACCCCCCACCAACACACCATACAGCACCCCCCACCAACACGCCATACAGCACCCCCCACCTCCACACTACAGCACCCCCCACCAACACACCATACAGCACCCCCCACCTCCACACTACAGCACCCCCCACCAACACGCCATACAGCACCCCCACCTCCACACTACAGCACCCCCACCAACACGCCATACAGCACCCCCACCTCCACACTACAGCACCCCCACCAACACACCATACAGCACCCCCACCAACACACCATACAGCACCCCCACCTCCACACTACAGCACCCCCACCAACACGCCATACAGCACCCCCACCTCCACACTACAGCACCCCCACCAACACGCCATACAGCACCCCCCACCTCCACACTACAGCACCCCCCACCAACACACCATACAGCACCCCCACCAACACGCCATACAGCACCTCCACACTACAGCACCCCCACCTCCACACTACAGCACCCCCACCAACATACCATACAGCACCCCCACCAACACACCATACAACCTCCCGAGTGGCGCAGTGGTCTGTGCCACTAGAGATCCTGGTTCGATTCCAGGCTCTGTCGTAGCCGGCCGCGACCGGGAGACCCATGGGGCGGCGCACAATTGGCCCAGCGTCGTCCAGGGTAGGGGAGGGAATGGCCGGCAGGGATGTAGCTCAGTTGTGGGTTCGATTCCCACGGGGGGCCAGTATGAAAAATAAAAAAAAGAATGTATGCACTGTAAGTCGCTCTGGACTAAAATGTACATGTAATACTATACAGCACCCCCACCAACACAATATACAGCACCCCCACCATACAGCACCCCCACCAACACACCATACAGCACCCCCACCAACACACCATACAGCACCCCCACCAACACACCATACAGCACCCCCACCAACACACCATACAGCACCCCCACCAACACAATATACAGCACCCCCACCAACACACCATACAGCACCCCCACCAACACAATATACAGCACCCCCACCAACACACCATACAGCACCCCCACCAACACAATATACAGCACCCCCCACCAACACACCATACAGCACCCCCACCAACACAATATACAGCACCCCCACCAACACAATATACAGCACCCCCCACCAACACACCATACAGCACCCCCACCATACAGCACCCCCACCAACACACCATACAGCACCCCCACCATACAGCACCCCCACCAACACAATATACAGCACCCCCACCAACACAATATACAGCACCCCCCACCAACACACCATACAGCACCCCCACCAACACAATATACAGCACCCCCCACCAACACACCATACAGCACCCCCACCATACAGCACCCCCACCAACACACCATACAGCACCCCCACCAACACACCATACAGCACCCCCCACCAACACACCATACAGCACCCCCACCAACACACCATACAGCACCCCCACCAACACACCATACAGCACCCCCACCAACACAATATACAGCACCCCCACCAACACACCATACAGCACCCCCACCATACAGCACCCCCACCAACACACCATACAGCACCCCCACCAACACACCATACAGCACCCCCACCAACACACCATACAGCACCCCCACCAACACAATATACAGCACCCCCACCAACACACCATACAGCACCCCCACCATACAGCACCCCCACCAACACACACTACAGCACCCCCACCAATACACTGCCTAACACAGCCACACACTTCTCACTAAGTCTGAACAGTAACACAGAAGGCTACTAGTCTAATTGCAGCTTACCTCTAAGGTAGGCCTACACCTGAGTTGGGTTACATTGTAACGTTATGTTTGGTGTTGCTCTGTTTTACATTTACATTTACATTTTAGTCATTTAGCAGACGCTCTTATCCAGAGCAACTTACAGTTAGTGAATACATATATTTTTTTTTTATACTGGCCCCCCGTGGGAAACGAACCCACAACCCTGGCGTTGCAAACGCCATGCTCTACCAACTGAGCTACATCCCTGCCGGCCATTCCCTCCCCTACCCTGGACGACGCTGGGCCAATTGTGCGCCGCCCCATGGGTCTCCCGGTCGCGGCCGGCTGCGACAGAGCCTGTTGATGGGAGGATAAACTGCACCGTTTCAAGCAAATAATTAGCCTAGGCTCAGAAGAGACAGTGAGCTATCTGCTAGCAAGCTGCACAGAAAAATAGATGGGAAACATTTCCAATTCACTGGTATTTAGCTGTTTTTATCGATTGTAGGGCTGTAGCCACTGAATTCAGGTAGATTTTACTTGAAAGAATAAAACCATCAATCACAAAATTCGCAGCTAGCACAATACAGCCAATGCCTCCCGCACAGCTAGCAAGCTAACAGCTAACACTGGTCATGGAAATGGGGTTGGCGACACGTGAATTTGGACCAATCCCTGGACCCATACATCAAAACGCAGCTACTACGCTCTACTCTGTAACCTGCTGTGTTTTTTTCCGTGTCTCTGAAAACATCTGAATGACAGAAACGAAGACAAAACGTTTTACCTACAGTGCCAGTCAAAAGTTTGGACACACATTTTTACATTTTAGTCATTTAGCAGACACTCCTCTCCAGAGCGACTTACAGTTAGTGAGTGCATACATTTTTTTTCATACTGGTCCCCCGTGGGAAACGAACCCACAACCCTGGCTTTGCAAGTGCCATGCTCTACCAACTGAGCTACACACACCTACTCATTCAAAGGTTTTTCTTTATTTTTACTATTTTCTACATTGTAGAATATTAGTGAAGACATCAAAACTATGAAATAACAGATATGGAATCATGTAGTAACCAACAAAGTGTTAAACAAATCTAAATATATTTTATATTTGAGATTCTTCAAAGTAGCCACCCTTTGCCTTGATGACAGCTTTGCACACTCTTGGCATTCTCTCAACCAGCTTCACCTGGAATGCTTTTCCAACAGTCTTGAAGGAGTTCCCACATATGCTGAGCACTTGTTGGCTGCTTTTCCTTCACTCTGCAGTCCAACTCATCCCAAACCATCTCAATTGGGTTGAGGTCGGGTGATTGTGATTGCCGAGTGGCGCAGTGGTCTAAGGCACTGCATTGCAGTGCTAGCTGTGCCACTAGAGATCCTGGTTCAAATCCAGGCTCTGTCGTAGCCGGCCGTGACCGGGAGACCCATGGGGCGGCGCACAATTGGCCCAGCGTCGTCCAGGGTAGGGGAGGGAATGGCCGGCAGGGATGTAGCTCAGTTGGTAGAGCATGGCGTTTGCAATGCCAGGGTTGTGGGTTTGATTCCCACGGGGGGACAGTATAAAAAAATAAAATAATGTATGCACTCACTAACTGGATAAGAGCGTCTGCTAAATGACTAAAATGTTTTCAAAAAATTGTGGAGGCCAGGTCATCTGATGCAGCACTCCATCACTCTCCTTGGTCAAATAGCCCTTACACAGCCTGGAGGTGTGTTTTGATGTCAGAGGAAAAACCAAGCCATGAGGTCGAAGGAATTGTTCGTAGAGCTCCAAGACAGGATTGTGTCAAGGCACAGATCTGGGGAAAGGTACCAAAAAATGTCTGCAGCATTGAAGGTCCCCAAGAACACAGTGGCCTCCATCATTCTTAAATATAAGGAGTTTGGAACAACGAAGACTCTTCCTAGAGCTGACCACCCGGCCAAACTGAGCAATTGGGGGAAAAGGGCCTTGGTCAGTGAGGTGACCAAGAACCCGATGGTCACTCTGACAGAGCTCCAGAGTTCCTCTGTGGAGATGGGAGAACCTTCCAGAAGGACAGACGGAAGCCACTCCTCAGTAAAAGGCACATGACAGCCCGCTTGGAGTTTGCCAAAAGGCAGCTAAAGACTCAGACCATGAGAAACAAGATTCTCTGGTCTGATGAAACCAAGATTGAACTCTTTGGCCTGAATGCCAAGCGTCACATCTGGAGGAAACCTGGCACCATCCCTACGGTGAAGCATGGTGGTGGCAGCATCATGCTGTGGGGATGTTTTTCAGCGGCAGGGACTGGGAGACTAGTCAGGTTCGAGGGAAAGATGTACTGAGCAAAGTACAGAGAGATCCTTGATGAAAACCTGCTCCAGAGCGCTCAGGACCTCAGACTGGGGTGAAGGTTTACCTTCCAACAGGACGACGACCCTAAGCACACAGCCAAGACAACGCAGGAGTGGCTTCGGGACAAGTCTCTGAATGTCCTTGAGTGGCCCAGCCAGAGCCCGGACTTGAACCCGATCGAACATCTCTGGAGAGACCAGAAAATAGCTGTGCAGCGACGCTCCCCATTCAACTTGACAGAGCTTGAGGATCTGCAGAGAAGAATGGGAGAAACTCCCCAAATACAGGTGTGCCAAGCTTGTAGCGTCATACCCAAGAAGACTCGAGTCTGTAATCAACAAAGTACTGAGTAAAGGGTCTGAATACTTATGTAAATGTGATATTTCAGTTTTGTATTTTGAATACATTTGCAAAACCTGTTTTTGCTTTGTCATTATGGGGTATTGTGTGTAGATTGATGAGGGGAAAAAACGATTTAATCCATTTTAGAATAAGGCTGTAACGTAACAAAATGTGGAAAAAGTAAAAGGGGTCTGAATACTTTCAGAATGCACTGTATTTTAAATAAAAACACACTGAATCAATTGCAGGCTTTTTTTTGCACTAGATGGCAACAGAGAACAACCAAACAACCACACGAGTGTATTATCCAATCAAAAGCAGTATCAGGCTCCTCTCCTGTTTTTCTTTTAAACACCCCAAAATTATATTCACCCTAATTTTTCCACATGAGCCTTTTATATATTCAATTTATACTTTCTATATACTTATCAATATATTATTCCGTCTTTACAGTATGTGTCCATTGGTTACATCGTGAAATAAAGCCGCCTTTTCACGATGATGTTTGCCATTTCCCATTGAATTATGGTCGCCGTTCCCCAATTGGTGATTCCCATTCCCCAACTGATGACCATTTCCTAATGTTGTTAAACCCCCTTGTTTATCGATAGAAGACCTTCTCTCGTGGTGTCGTGATCGTGTTGAAGGAGAAGGTTTGGTCTCAAACGCGTTGGGTGGGAGTTTCTGGGCTGAGTTGATGGACATCTCTGTTTGTACTCCCTTGTGAGACACAGGTTTCTGTCCGGGTCTCTGGGGTATGCCTATCGCAGGGAGAGTGAGCTGCTCTCTTTGAGACTTCTTATCCTCCCAGAGTTTCAACAAACGGCGTTGATTATTCGTCATGTCCTTCAGGTTCTGCTGCAATGACTGCACCTGATATTCCAGAAGAGTTTTAGACGTGACGGCATTTGCCAGCTCTGATGTCAGATCATCAATGGTCAAACTGAGTCTACCTGTTTTCTCCACCAGCGAACTGCACTGACGCTCCTTCTCGTGCAGGTCAGAGATGATGTCCTTGGTGGTCTTGCCGTTGAACTTGGGGCTAGCCTCCAGGCCTATCTCTTGACGGAGAGTCTTGACATGCTTGCGCAGCTCCTTGTTCTCCAAAGTCACGGTCTTGAATTTCTGTTTCAGCACCTCCGTTGACCTCATCCTGGACTCGTACTGTCTGAGCTTCTCCTTCATAATACTCTCCCTGTGCGCCACATCGTCTCTCTCCTTCCTGCATTTCTCCAGGAGTTTCAACATCTGAAACTTGGAGGCGTTCTCTTTTTTCTCGGCCATCCTTTATAGCTTTTTACAAACTCAAATATCACACATAAAACTAAAAACACATGGTGTACGATATTAGCCTATAGATCCTCTGTTCTCTGCTCCAGGTTTCAGGTTTCTCTAATGCAGGTCTCTCTCCCCATGGGATAAAATAGATCAACAAACCATTACAGAAATCTTAACATTAGTATTCCTCAGGATCTATAATGTTCCATCCATTGTTCTATTCACCCTGGACCTAAGACAATCCCCTCGTGTTAGTCTCTCAGAGAGAGAAAGCAGAGAGGCAGGAGGGCAGCACCTGGGCAGCTGCAGCTGGTTCCTCTCCAGTGTAACACTAAGCTCAGGGCTAGAATGACCGTTAATTAGGCAACAACCATCTCTTTGACACAGTTAGTTTCAAGTGACACAATGTTTCTATTTTCTTAATTAAAGCCAAATACTTGAGCCCTCCTTGATCAGTAAATGCGTCAACACAAATCTTCTGTTGATTGTAGCTGTTTTGGTGAATAAGAATAGGAGTCGTATAGTATCGGTGGTTAGTGTATAGTATATGTGGTAGTGTATAGTATCTGTGGTAGTGTATAGTATCTGTGGTTAGTGTATAGTATCTGTGGTAGTGTATAGTATCTGTGGTATCTGTGGTAGTGTACAGTATCTGTGGTAGTGTATAGTATCTGTGGTTAGTGTATAGTATCTGTGGTAGTGTATAGTATCTGTGGTAGTGTATAGTATCTGTGGTAGTGTATAGTATATGTGGTAGTGTATAGTATATGTGGTAATGTATAGTATATGTGGTAGTGTATAGTATCTGTGGTAGTGTATAGTATCTGTGGTAGTGTATAGTATCTGTGGTAGTGTATAGTATATGTGGTAGTGTATAGTATATGTGGTAGTGTATAGTATCTGTGGTATCTGTGGTAGTGTATAGTATCTGTGGTAGTGTATAGTATCTGTGGTTAGTGTATAGTATCTGTGGTTAGTGTATAGTATCTGTGGTTAGTGTATACTATATGTGGTAGTGATAGTATCTGTGGTAGTGTATAGTATCTGTGGTAGTGTATAGTATCTGTGGTAGTGTATAGTATCTGTGGTTAGTGTATAGTATCTGTGGTTAGTGTATAGTATCTGTGGTAGTGTATAGTATCTGTGGTAGTGTATAGTATCTGTGGTAGTGTATAGTATCTGTGGTAGTGTATAGTATCTGTGGTAGTGTATAGTATCTGTGGTAGTGTATAGTATATGTGGTAGTGTATAGTATCTGTGGTTAGTGTATAGTATCTGTGGTAGTGTATAGTATCTGTGGTAGTGTATAGTATCTGTGGTAGTGTATAGTATCTGTGGTAGTGTATAGTATATGTGGTAGTGTATAGTATCTGTGGTATTGTATAGTATCTGTGGTAGTGTATAGTATCTGTGGTAGTGTATAGTATCTGTGGTAGTGTATAGTATCTGTGGTAGTGTATAGTATCTGTGGTAGTGTATAGTATCTGTGGTAGTGTATTGTATATGTGGTAGTGTATAGTATCTGTGGTATTGTATAGTATCTGTGGTAGTGTATAGTATCTGTGGTAGTGTATAGTATCTGTGGTAGTGTATAGTATCTGTGGTAGTGTATAGTATATGTGGTATCTGTGGTAGTGTATAGTATCTGTGGTAGTGTATAGTATCTGTGGTAGTGTATAGTATATGTGGTTAGTGTATAGTATCTGTGGTAGTGTATAGTATCTGTGGTTAGTGTATAGTATCTGTGGTAGTGTATAGTATCTGTGGTAGTGTATAGTATCTGTGGTAGTGTATAGTATCTGTGGTAGTGTATAGTATATGTGGTAGTGTATAGTATATGTGGTAGTGTATAGTATCTGTGGTAGTGTATAGTATATGTGGTAGTGTATAGAATCTGTGGTAGTGTATAGTATATCTGGTAGTGTATAGTATCTGTGGTAGTGCATAGTATCTGTGGTTAGTGTATAGTATCTGTGGTAGTGTATAATATATGTGGTAGTGTATAGTATCTGTGGTAGTGTATAGTATCTGTGGTAGTGTATAGTATCTGTGGTAGTGTATAGTATCTGTGGTAGTGTATAGTATCTGTGGTTAGTGTATAGTATCTGTGGTAGTGTATAGTATCTGTGGTTAGTGTATAGTATCTGTGGTAGTGTATAGTATCTGTGGTAGTGTATAGTATCTGTGGTTAGTGTATAGTATCTGTGGTAGTGTATAGTATCTGTGGTTAGTGTATAGTATCTGTGGTAGTGTATAGTATCTGTGGTAGTGTATAGTATCTGTGGTAGTGTATAGTATCTGTGGTAGTGTATAGTATATGTGGTAGTGTATAGTATCTGTGGTAGTGTATAGTATCTGTGGTAGTGTATAGTATATGTGGTAGTGTATAGTATCTGTGGTAGTGTATAGTATATCTGGTAGTGTATAGTATCTGTGGTAGTGTATAGTATCTGTGGTTAGTGTATAGTATCTGTGGTAGTGTATAATATATGTGGTAGTGTATAGTATCTGTGGTAGTGTATAGTATCTGTGGTAGTGTATAGTATATGTGGTAGTGTATAGTATCTGTGGTAGTGTATAGTATCTGTGGTAGTGTATAGTATTCTGTGGTTAGTGTATAGTATATGTGGTAGTGTATAGTATCTGTGGTAGTGTATAGTATCTGTGGTAGTGTATAGTATATGTGGTATCTGTGGTTGTGTATAGTATATGTGGTTAGTGTATAGTATCTGTGGTAGTGTATAGTATCTGTGGTAGTGTATAGTATATGTGGTAGTGTATAGTATATGTGGTATCTGTGGTAGTGTATAGTATCTGTGGTAGTGTATAGTATCTGTGGTAGTGTATAGTATCTGTGGTAGTGTATAGTATATGTGGTATCTGTGGTAGTGTATAGTATCTGTGGTAGTGTATAGTATATGTGGTAGTGTATAGTATCTGTGGTAGTGTATAGTATCTGTGGTAGTGTATAGTATCTGTGGTAGTGTATAGTATCTGTGGTAGTGTATAGTATATGTGGTAGTGTATAGTATATGTGGTAGTGTATAGTATCTGTGGTAGTGTATAGTATCTGTGGTAGTGTATAGTATCTGTGGTTAGTGTATAGTATATGTGGTAGTGTATAGTATCTGTGGTAGTGTATAGTATATGTGGTAGTGTATAGTATCTGTGGTAGTGTATAGTATCTGTGGTAGTGTATAGTATCTGTGGTTAGTGTATAGTATATGTGGTAGTGTATAGTATCTGTGGTAGTGTATAGTATCTGTGGTAGTGTATAGTATCTGTGGTAGTGTATAGTATCCGTGGTTAGTGTATAGTATCTGTGGTAGTGTATACTATCTGTGGTTAGTGTATAGTATCTGTGGTAGTGTATAGTATCTGTGGTAGTGTATAGTATCTGTGGTAGTGTATAGTATCTGTGGTAGTGTATAGTATATGTGGTTAGTGTATAGTATCTGTGGTTAGTGTATAGTATCTGTGGTAGTGTATAGGATCTGTGGTTAGTGTATAGTATATGTGGTAGTGTATAGTATCTGTGGTTAGTGTATAGTATCTGTGGTTAGTGTATAGTATCTGTGGTAGTGTATAGTATCTGTGGTTAGTGTATAGTATATGTGGTATCTGTGGTAGTGTATAGTATATGTGGTTAGTGTATAGTATTTGTGGTTAGTGTATAGTATATGTGGTATCTGTGGTAGTGTATAGTATCTGTGGTAGTGTATAGTATTCTGTGGTTAGTGTACAGTATATGTGGTAGTGTATAGTATCTGTGGTAGTGTATAATATCTGTGGTAGTGTATAGTATCTGTGGTAGTGTATAGTATATGTGGTAGTGTATAGTATCTGTGGTAGTGTATAGTATCTGTGGTAGTGTATAGTATCTGTGGTAGTGTATAGTATATGTGATAGTGTATAGTATATGTGGTAGTGTATAGTATCTGTGGTAGTGTATAGTATCTGTGGTAGTGTATAGTATATGTGGTAGTGTATAGTATCTGTGGTGGTGTATAGTATCTGTGGTAGTGTATAGTATATGTGGTTAGTGTATAGTATCTGTGGTAGTGTATAGTATCTGTGGTAGTGCATAGTATCTGTGGTAGTGTATAGTATATGTGGTAGTGTATAGTATCTGTGGTAGTGTATAGTATCTGTGGTAGTGTATAGTATATGTGGTATCTGTGGTAGTGTATAGTATATATGGTTAGTGTATAGTATCTGTGGTAGTGTATAATATTCTGTGGTTAGTGTATAGTATATGTGGTAGTGTATAGTATCTGTGGTAGTGTATAGTATCTGTGGTAGTGTATAGTATATGTGGTATCTGTGGTAGTGTATAGTATATGTGGTTAGTGTATAGTATCTGTGGTAGTGTATAGTATCTGTGGTAGTGTATAGTATATGTGGTAGTGTATAGTATATGTGGTATCTGTGGTAGTGTATAGTATCTGTGGTAGTGTATAGTATCTGTGGTAGTGTATAGTATCTGTGGTAGTGTATAGTATATGTGGTATCTGTGGTAGTGTATAGTATCTGTGGTAGTGTATAGTATATGTGGTAGTGTATAGTATCTGTGGTAGTGTATAGTATCTGTGGTAGTGTATAGTATCTGTGGTAGTGATAGTATCTGTGGTAGTGTATAGTATATGTGGTAGTGTATAGTATCTGTGGTAGTGTATAGTATCTGTGGTAGTGTATAGTATCTGTGGTTAGTGTATAGTATCTGTGGTTAGTGTATAGTATCTGTGGTAGTGTATAGTATCTGTGGTAGTGTATAGTATCTGTGGTAGTGTATAGTATCTGTGGTAGTGTATAGTATCTGTGGTAGTGTATAGTATCTGTGGTAGTGTATAGTATCTGTGGTAGTGTATAGTATCTGTGGTTAGTGTATAGTATCTGTGGTAGTGTATAGTATCTGTGGTTAGTGTATAGTATCTGTGGTAGTGTATAGTATCTGTGGTAGTGTATAGTATCTGTGGTAGTGTATAGTATCTGTGGTAGTGTATAGTATATGTGGTTAGTGTATAGTATCTGTGGTTAGTGTATAGTATCTGTGGTAGTGTATAGGATCTGTGGTTAGTGTATAGTATATGTGGTAGTGTATAGTATCTGTGGTAGTGTATAGTATATGTGGTAGTGTATAGTATCTGTGGTAGTGTATAGTATATGTGGTATCTGTGGTAGTGTATAGTATCTGTGGTAGTGTATAGTATATGTGGTAGTGTATAGTATCTGTGGTAGTGTATAGTATCTGTGGTAGTGTATAGTATATGTGGTAGTGTATAGTATATGTGGTAGTGTATAGTATATGTGGTAGTGTATAGTATCTGTGGTAGTGTATAGTTTTCTGTGGTTAGTGTATAGTATCTGTGGTAGTGTATAGTATATGTGGTAGTGTATAGTATCTGTGGTAGTGTATAGTATATGTGGTTAGTGTATAGTATCTGTGGTTAGTGTATAGTATCTGTGGTAGTGTATAGGATCTGTGGTTAGTGTATAGTATATGTGGTAGTGTATAGTATCTGTGGTAGTGTATAGTATATGTGGTAGTGTATAGTATCTGTGGTAGTGTATAGTATCTGTGGTAGTGTATAGTATCTGTGGTAGTGATAGTATCTGTGGTAGTGTATAGTATATGTGGTAGTGTATAGTATCTGTGGTATTGTATAGTATCTGTGGTAGTGTATAGTATCTGTGGTTAGTGTATAGTATCTGTGGTTAGTGTATAGTATCTGTGGTAGTGTATAGTATCTGTGGTAGTGTATAGTATCTGTGGTAGTGTATAGTATCTGTGGTAGTGTATAGTATCTGTGGTAGTGTATAGTATCTGTGGTAGTGTATAGTATCTGTGGTAGTGTATAGTATCTGTGGTTAGTGTATAGTATCTGTGGTAGTGTATAGTATCTGTGGTTAGTGTATAGTATCTGTGGTAGTGTATAGTATCTGTGGTAGTGTATAGTATCTGTGGTAGTGTATAGTATCTGTGGTAGTGTATAGTATATGTGGTTAGTGTATAGTATCTGTGGTTAGTGTATAGTATCTGTGGTAGTGTATAGGATCTGTGGTTAGTGTATAGTATATGTGGTAGTGTATAGTATCTGTGGTAGTGTATAGTATATGTGGTAGTGTATAGTATCTGTGGTAGTGTATAGTATATGTGGTATCTGTGGTAGTGTATAGTATCTGTGGTAGTGTATAGTATATGTGGTAGTGTATAGTATCTGTGGTAGTGTATAGTATCTGTGGTAGTGTATAGTATATGTGGTAGTGTATAGTATATGTGGTAGTGTATAGTATCTGTGGTAGTGTATAGTTTTCTGTGGTTAGTGTATAGTATCTGTGGTAGTGTATAGTATATGTGGTATCTGTGGTAGTGTATAGTATCTGTGGTAGTGTATAGTATCTGTGGTAGTGTATAGTATCTGTGGTTAGTGTATAGTATCTGTGGTAGTTTATAGTATATGTGGTATCTGTGGTAGTGTATAGTTTATGTGGTAGTGTATAGTATATGTGGTAGTGTATAGTATCTGTGGTTAGTGTATAGTATCTGTGGTAGTTTATAGTAAATGTGGTATCTGTGGTAGTGTATAGTATATGGGGTAGTGTATAGTATATGTGGTAGTGTATAGTATATGTGGTAGTGTATAGTATATGTGGTAGTGTATAGTATATGTGGTAGTGTATAGTATCTGTGGTAGTGTATAGTATCTGTGGTAGTGTATAGTATCTGTGGTAGTGTATAGTATCTGTGGTAGTGTATAGTATCTGTGGTAGTGTATAGTATCTGTGGTAGTGTATAGTATATGTGGTAGTGTATAGTATCTGTGGTAGTGTATAGTATCTGTGGTAGTGTATAGTATCTGTGGTAGTGTATAGTATATGTGGTTAGTGTATAGTATCTGTGGTTAGTGTATAGTATATGTGGTAGTGTATAGGATCTGTGGTTAGTGTATAGTATATGTGGTAGTGTATAGTATCTGTGGTTAGTGTATAGTATCTGTGGTAGTGTATAGTATCTGTGGTTAGTGTATAGTATCTGTGGTTAGTGTATAGTATCTGTGGTAGTGTATAGTATCTGTGGTAGTGTATAGTATCTGTGGTAGTGTATAGTATCTGTGGTAGTGTATAGTATCTGTGGTAGTGTATAGTATCTGTGGTTAGTGTATAGTATCTGTGGTAGTGTATAGTATCTGTGGTAGTGTATAGTATCTGTGGTAGTGTATAGTATCTGTGGTAGTGTATAGTATATGTGGTTAGTGTATAGTATCTGTGGTTAGTGTATAGTATATGTGGTAGTGTATAGGATCTGTGGTTAGTGTATAGTATATGTGGTAGTGTATAGTATCTGTGGTTAGTGTATAGTATCTGTGGTTAGTGTATAGTATCTGTGGTAGTGTATAGTATCTGTGGTTAGTGTATAGTATATGTGGTATCTGTGGTAGTGTATAGTATATGTGGTTAGTGTATAGTATTTGTGGTTAGTGTATAATATATGTGATATCTGTGGTAGTGTATAGTATCTCTGGTAGTGTATAGTATTCTGTGGTTAGTGTATAGTATATGTGGTAGTGTATAGTATCTGTGGTAGTGTATAATATCTGTGGTAGTGTATAGTATATGTAGTAGTGTATAGCATATGTGGTAGTGTATAGTATCTGTGGTAGTGTATAGTATCTGTGGTAGTGTATAGTATCTGTGGTAGTGTATAGTATCTGTGGTAGTGTATAGTATATGTGGTAGTGTATAGTATCTGTGGTAGTGTATAGTATCTGTGGTAGTGTATAGTATATGTGGTAGTGTATAGTATCTGTGGTAGTGTATAGTATCTGTGGTAGTGTATAGTATATGTGGTTAGTGTATAGTATCTGTGGTAGTGTATAGTATATGTGGTAGTGTATAGTATCTGTGGTAGTGTATAGTATCTGTGGTAGTGTATAGTATCTGTGTTAGTGTATAGTATCTGTGGTATCTGTGGTAGTGTATAGTATCTGTGGTAGTGTATAGTATATGTGGTAGTGTATAGTATCTGTGGTAGTGTATAGTATCTGTGGTAGTGTATAGTATATGTGGTAGTGTATAGTATCTGTGGTAGTGTATAGTATATGTGGTATCTGTGGTAGTGTATAGTATCTGTGGTAGTGTATAGTATATGTGGTAGTGTATAGTATCTGTGGTAGTATATAGTATCTGTGGTAGTGTATAGTATATGTGGTAGTGTATAGTATATGTGGTAGTGTATAGTATCTGTGGTAGTGTATAGTTTTCTGTGGTTAGTGTATAGTATCTGTGGTAGTGTATAGTATATGTGGTATCTGTGGTAGTGTATAGTATCTGTGGTAGTGTATAGTATCTGTGGTAGTGTATAGTATCTGTGGTTAGTGTATAGTATCTGTGGTAGTTTATAGTATATGTGGTATCTGTGGTAGTGTATAGTTTATGTGGTAGTGTATAGTATATGTGGTAGTGTATAGTATCTGTGGTTAGTGTATAGTATCTGTGGTAGTTTATAGTAAATGTGGTATCTGTGGTAGTGTATAGTATATGGGGTAGTGTATAGTATATGTGGTAGTGTATAGTATATGTGGTAGTGTATAGTATATGTGGTAGTGTATAGTATATGTGGTAGTGTATAGTATCTGTGGTAGTGTATAGTATCTGTGGTAGTGTATAGTATCTGTGGTAGTGTATAGTATCTGTGGTAGTGTATAGTATCTGTGGTAGTGTATAGTATATGTGGTAGTGTATAGTATCTGTGGTAGTGTATAGTATATGTGGTATCTGTGGTAGTGTATAGTATCTGTGGTTAGTGTATAGTATCTGTGGTAGTGTATAGTATCTGTGGTTAGTGTATAGTATCTGTGGTAGTGTATAGTATCTGTGGTAGTGTATAGTATCTGTGGTAGTGTATAGTATCTGTGGTAGTATAGCCTCCTGTAGCGCCTCCCTCTGACCAAATACCTCCTGCTCCCTCTGAACCAATAGCTCCCGTAATCTGGTGGACTCCTCTCCTAACCAGCAGATCCACCCTATGCTGGAAGAAACAGGTACAAAAGTATCTATATCCACAGTAAAACAAGTCCTATATCGACATAACCTGAAAGGCCGCTCAGCAAGGAAGAAGCCACTGCTCCAAAACCACCATAAAAAAGCCAGACTACATTAACATTTACATTTTAGTCATTTAGCAGACGCTCTTATCCAGAGCGACTTACAGTTAGTGAATACATTTTTTTAATTTTGTGTTTTTATATTTTATTATTATTTATTTATTTTTATACTGGCCCCCCGTGGGAATCAAACCCACAACCCTGGCGTTGCAAACGCCATGCTCTATCAACTGAGCTACATCCCTGCCGGCCATTCCCTCCCCTACCCTGGACGACGCTGGGCCAATTGTGCGCCACCCATGAGTCTCCCGGTCGCGGCCGGCTGCGACAGAGCCTGGATTCGAACCAGGATCTCTAGTGGCACAGTTAGCACTGCGATGCAGTGCCTTAGACCACTATGGTTTGCAACTGCACATGGGGACAAAGATCGTACTTTTTGGAGAAATGTCCTCTGGTCTGATTAAACAAAAATAGAACTGTTTGGCCATAATGACCATTGTTATGTTTGGAGGAAGAAGGGGGTGCTTGCAAGCCGAAGAACACCATCCCAACCGTGAAGCACGGGGGTGGAAGCATCATGCTGTGGGGGTGCTTTGCTGCAGGAGGGACTGGTGCACTTCACAAAATAGATGGCATCATGAGGAAGGAAAATTATGTGGATATATTGAAGCAACATCTCAAGACATCAGTCAGGAAGTTAAAGCTTGGTCGCAAATGGGTCTTCCAAATGGAAAATGACCCTAAGCATACTTCCAAAGTTGTGGCAAAATGGCTTAAGGACAACAAAGTCAAGGTATTGGAGTGGCCATCACAAAGCCCTGACCTCAATCCTATAGAAAATGTGTGGGCAGAACTGAAAAAGCGTGTGCGAGCAAGGAGGCCTACAAACCTGACTCAGTTACACCAGCTCTGTCAGGACGAATGGGCCAAAATTCACCCAACTTATTGTGGGAAGCTTGTGAAAGGCTACCTGAAACGTTTGACAAGGCAATGCTACCAAATACTAATTGAGTGTATGTTTTTATTTAATTTTTTTATTTCACCTTTATTTAACCATGTAAGCCAGTTGAGAACAAGTTCTCATTTACAACTGCGACCTGGCCAAGATAAAGCAAAGCAGTGCGATAAAAACAACAACACAGAGTTACATTTGGGGTAAAACAAAACAAAGTAAAAAATACAACAGAAATAAATATATATACAGTGTGTGCAAATGTAGCATGTTATGGAGGTAAGGCAATAAATAGGCTATAGTGCAAAATAATTACAATTAGTATTAACACTGGAATGATAGATGTGCAAGAGATGATGTGCAAATAGAGATACTGGGGTACAAATGAGCAAAATAAATAACAATATAGGGATGAGGTAGTTGGGCGGGCTAATTTCAGATGGGCTGTGTACAGGTGCAGTGATCGGTAAGGTGCTCTGACAACTGATGCTTAAAGTTAGTGAGGGAGATAAGTGTCTCCAGCTTCAGAGATTTTTGCAATTTGTTCCAGTCATTGGCAGCAGAGAACTGGAAGGAATGGCGGCCAAAGGAGGTGTTGGCTTTGGGGATGACCAGTGAGATATACCTGCTGGAGCGCATACTACGGGTGGGTGTTGCTATGGTGACCAATGAGCTAAGATAAGGCGGGGATTTGCCTAGCAGTGATTTATAGATGGCCTGGAGCCAGTGGGTTTGGCGACGAATATGTAGTGAGGACCAGCCAACAAGAGCGTACAGGTCACAGTGGTGGGTAGTATATGGGGCTTTGGAGACAAAACGGATGGCACTGTGATAGACTACATCCAATTTGCTGAGTAGAGTGTTGGAGGCTATTTTGTAAATGACATCGCGAAGTCAAGGATCGGTAGGATAGTCAGTTTTACGAGGGCATGTTTGGCAGCATGAGTGAAGGAGGCTTTGTTGCGAAATAGGAAACCGATTCTAGATTTAACTTTGGATTGGAGATTCTTAATGTGAGTCTGAAAGGAGAGTTTACAGTCTAACCAGACACCTAGATATTTGTAGTTGTCCACATACTCTAGGTCAGACCCGTCGAGAGTGGTGATTCTAGTCGGGTGGGCGGGTGCAAGCAGCGTTCGGTTGAAGAGCATGCATTTAGTTTTACTAGTGTTTAAGAGCAGTTGGAGGCTACTGAAGGAGTGTTGTATGGCATTGAAGCTCGTTTGGAGGTTTGTTAATACAGTGTCCAATGAAGGGCCAGATGTATACAAAATGGTGTCGTCTGCGTAGAGGTGGATCTGAGAGTCACCAGCAGCAAGAGCGACGTCATTGATATACACAGAGAAAAGAGTCGGCCCAAGAATTGAACCCTGTGGCACCCCCATAGAGACTGCCATAGGTCCAGACAACAGGCCCTCCGATTTGACACATTGAACTCTATCAGAGAAGTAGTTGGTGAACCAGGCGAGGCAGTCATTTGAGAAACCAAGGCTATTTAGTCTGCCAATAAGAATGCGGTGGTTGACAGAGTCGAAAGCCTTGGCCAGGTCAATGAAAACGGCTGCACAGTACTGTCTATTATCGATCGCGGTTATAATATCGTTTAGGACCTTGAGCGTGGCTGAAGTGCACCCATGACCAGCTCGAAACCGGATTGCATAGCGGAGAAGGTACGGTGGGATTCGAAATGGTCGGTGATCTGTTTGTTAACTTGGCTTTCAAATACTTTTGAAAGGCAGGGCAGGATGGATATAGGTCTGTAACAGTTTGGATCTAGAGTGTCACCCCCTTTGAAGAGGGGGATGACCGCGGCAGCTTTCCAATCTCTGGGGATCTCAGACGTTACGAAAGAGAGGTTGAACAGGCTAGTAATAGGGTTTGCGACAATTTCGGCGGCTAGTTTTAGAAAGAAAGGGTCCAGATTGTCTAGCCCAGATGATTTGTAGGGGTCCAGATTTTGCAGCGCTTTCAAAACATCAGCTGTCTGAAAGTTGTGTGAAGGAGAAGCGGGGGGGGCATGGGCAAGTTGCAGCGGAGGGTGCAGAGCTGGTGGCCGGGGTAGTGGTAGCCAGGTGGAAAGCATGGCCAGCCGTAGCAAAATGCTTGTTGAAATTCTCGATGATTGTAGATTTATCAGTGGTGATAGTGTTTCCTAGCCTCAGTGCAGTGGGCAGCTGGGAGGAAGTGCTCTTATTTTCCATGGACTTTATAGTGTCCCAAAACTTTTTGGAGTTAGTGCTACAGGATGCAAATTTCTGTTTGAAAAAGTTAGCCTTTGCTTTCCTAACTGCTTGTGTATATTGGTTCCTAACTTCCCTGAAAAGTTGCATATCGTGGGGGCTATTTGATGCTAATGCAGTACGCCACAGGATGTTTTTGTGCTGGTCAAGGGCAGTCAAGTCTGAGGAGAACCAGGGGCTATATCTGTTCTTAGTTCTGTATTTTTTGAATGGGGCACGTTTATTTAAGATTGAGAGGAAATTACTTTTAAAGAACAACCAGGCATCCTCTACTGACGGAATGAGATCTATATCCATCCAGGATACCTGGGCCAGGTCAATTAGGAAGGCCTGCTCGCTGAAGTGTTTTTGGGAGCGTTTGACAGTGATGAGGGGTGGTCGTTTGACCGCGGACCCGTTACGGACGAGGCAATAAGGCAGTGATCGCTGAGATCCTGGTTGAAGACAGCGGAGGTGTATTTAGAGGGTAAGTTAGTCAGGATGATATCTATGAGGGTACCCATGTTTACGGATTTAGGGTTGTACCTGGTAGGTTCGTTGATAATTTGTGTGAGATTGAGGGCATCTAGTTTAGATTGTAGGATGGCCGGGGTGTTAAGCATATCCCAATTTAGGTCACCAAGCAGTACGAACTCTGAGGATAAATGGGGGGCAATCAATTCACATATGGTGTCCAGGGCACAGCTGGGGGCTGAGGGGGGTCTGTAGCAAGCGGCAACAGTGAGAGATTTATTTCTGGAAAGGTGGATTTTTAGAAGTAGAAGCTCAAACTGTTTGGGCACAGACCTGGATAGTATGATAGAGCTCTGCAGGCTATCTCTACAGTAGATTGCAACTCCACCCCCTTTGGCAGTTCTATCTAGACGGAAAATGTTATAGTTGGGGATGGAAATTTCAGAATTTTTGGTGGCCTTCCTAAGCCAGGATTCAGACACTGCTAGAACATCAGGGTTGGCGGAGTGTGCTAACGCAGTGAATAACTCAAATTTAGGAAGGAGGCTTCTGATATTTACGTGCAGAAAACCAAGGCTTTTACGGTTACAGAAGTCAACAAATGATAGCTCCTGGGGAGTAGGAGTGATACTGGGGGCTGCAGGGCCTGGGTTAGCCTCTACATCACCAGAGGAACAGAGGAGGAGTAGAATAAGGATACGACTAAAGGCTTTAAGAACTGGTCTACTAGTGCGTTGGGTACAGAGAATAAAGGGGGCAGTTCTCCGGGCGTTGTAGAAAAGATTCAGGGCATTATGTACAGAAAAGGATATGGAAGGATATGAGTACAGTTGAGGTAACCCTGGAGGCACCGATTGAGCCGGTCTCTGCGTGTATGGGGGGTGGAACAAAGGAACTATTTGAGGCAGTTTGAGAGGGACTAGGGGTTCTACAGTGAAATTGTATAATAAGAACTAACCCAAACAGCAATAGGCAAGGCATAATTGACATGGGAGGGAACAGATCTGCAGTATCATGTTGTTACCTACCCTTACCACCTGGGGGCGGCCCGTCAGGAAGTCCAGGATCCAGTTGCAGAGGGAGGTGTTTAGTCCCAGGATCCTTAGCTTAGTGATGAGCTTAGAGGGCACTATGGTGTTGAATGCTGAGCTGTAGTCAATGAATAGCATTCTCACGTAGGTGTTCCTCTTGTCCAGGTGGGAAAGGGCAGTGTGGAGTGCGATAGAGATTGCATCATCTGTGGATCTGTTGGGGCGGTATGCAAATTGGAGTGGGTCTAGGGTTTCTGGGATTATGCTGTTGATGTGAGCCATGACCAGTCTTTCAAAGCACTTCATGGCTACAGACGTCAGTGCTACGGGTCGGTAGTCATTTAGGCAGGTTATCTTAGAGTTCTTGGGCACGGGGACTATGGTGGTCTGCTTGAAACATGTTGGTATTACAGACTCAGTCAGGGACATGTTGAAAATGTCAGTGAAGACACTTGCCAGTTGGTCAGCACATGCTCGGAGTACACGTCCTGGTAATCCGTCTGGCCCTGCGGCCTTGTGAATGTTGACCTGCTTAAAAGTCTTACTCACATCGGCTACGGAGAGCGTGATCACATAGTCGTCCGGAACAGCTGGTGCTCTCATGCATGCTTCAGTGTTGCTTGCCTCGAAGCGAGCATAGAAGTGGTTTAGCTCGTCTGGTAGGCTTGTGTCACTGGGCAACTCGCGGCTGTGCTTCCCTTTGTAGTCTGTAATAGTTTTCAAGCCCTGCCACATCCGACGAGCGTCAGAGCCAGTGTAGTATGATTCAATCTTAGACCTGTATTGACTCTTTGCCTGTTTGATGGTTCTGACCACATACCCGTTAGGCTGACTGATCTGACCACATACCCCTGTTAGGCTGACTGATCTGACCACATACCCCTGTTAGGCTGACTGATCTGACCACATACCCCTGTTAGGCTGACTGATCTGACCACATACCCCTGTTAGGCTGACTGATCTGACCACATACCCCTGTTAGGCTGACTGATCTGACCACATACCCCTGTTAGGCTGACTGATCTGACATTGACTAATGTCTACGTATTAAAAACATTAAGGGACAAAAGCTCCACTTAAATCAGTAGATGTCTAGGTGTCCACTCTCTTACATTGACCTTTACTCTCTCCCTCTAAGTTACATTCTGTCCCTGAATGATTTAAACAGTCAAATTGTCCTGATGTACTGGCTTACTTCAACATGGTTGTCAACAGCAGACCACTAAAACATAACCAGACAGACTGGCTATCATTTGGTATTTCAGTGTTTTGGATCTTTTTTAAGCGTTACTCTTGTATGATCGTAACAAAAGGGCCCATAAACTCTCTCATGATAGAAAACACAGGCCCAAATCCGAATCACAGAGAGAGAGAGAGTTACAAAGTGTTTGATGTCCAATAAATTAATTTCACCCGTTAAGGCACAACGTTTGTTTAGTACCACAGAGTTATAAATTTTCCCATAAAATAACTAATGGTCATCATTTCAATGCTTTCAAATGTCAGTGTCGCTATTATTACAACAACTGAATGGCAAAGGTAGTAGCTTAAATAACCCTTGAAACTTTGAAATACTTTGGCATTCCATTGGATGGTTAGGCTAGTGCCTTTTGCCCTGAAGTTAGTTATATTTACTTTTCACTATTGAGGAATACGGTAGCAGCAGCATGTGTATAACACCCCCTAAGACAGAGGTCTGGCCGTTTCTGGACCTCTGGCAGTGGATAACTAAGACAGAGGTCTGGCCGTTTCTGGACCTCTGGCAGTGTCTAACGAAGACAGAGGTCTGGCCGTTTCTGGACCTCTGGCAGTGGATAACTAAGACAGAGGTCTGGCCGTTTCTGGACCTCTGGCAGTGGATAACTAAGACAGAGGTCTGGCCGTTTCTGGACCTCTGGCAGTGTCTAACGAAGACAGAGGTCTGGCCGTTTCTGGACCTCTGGCAGTGTATCACGAAGACAGAGGTCTGGCCGTTTCTGGACCTCTGGCAGTGTATAACGAAGACAGAGGTCTGGCCGTTTCTGGACCTCTGGCAGTGTATAACGAAGACAGAGGTCTGGCCGTTTCTGGACCTCTAGCAGTGTATAACTAAGACAGAGGTCTGGCCGTTTCTGGACCTCTGGCAGTGTATTACGAAGACAGAGGTCTGGCCGTTTCTGGACCTCTGGCAGTGTATTACGAAGACAGAGGTCTGGCCGTTTCTGGACCTCTGGCAGTGTCTAACGAAGACAGTAGTATATAGTATTTTCTGTAAATGTAGTGTATGCGATAGTAATGACTCGGTAACAAAGAAAAAAATTTTAATACAAAGAACCGTCTTTCAAATGACGTTTTTTGTGAACAGTGTCTTATCAATATCAAGTTATATATATACACACATATTTAACAGTAAAACTATGACTAGTTAAACAGGAAGGGAGGAAATGACTGGCTCCCCCCAGTAACACCACTCATGTTTAGTTGTGTATCATTAAGGCAGACAGTTTAGAAACCGTTTTAGAAATAACAGTGTCCGTTTCCAGAAGTCAGCGTTCCAAATAGCACCCTATTCACTATATAGTGCATTATAGGGGTCCTGGTCTAAAGTAGTGTACTATATAGGGAATAGGGTGTCATTCTCTGGTCTAAAGTAGTGCACTATATAGGGAATAGGGTGCCATTCTCTGGTCTAAAGTAGTGCACTATATAGGGAATAGGGTGCCATTCTCTGGTCTAAAGTAGTGCACTATATAGGGAATAGGGTGCCATTCTCTGGTCTAAAGTAGTGCACTACATAGGGAATAGGGTACCATTTGGTACATAACCCAGGTCTTCGGACCAGGGTCGTATTCATTAGTACATACACATGAAAAACGTCCAACGCTTTGCAACGGAAAACACTAATATGCCTTTCTTATTGTTTCAGTCCATTTTCTTCCGTTTGGTCCCTAATGATTACAACCCAGGTGTGTGTGTGTGTGTGTGTGTGTGTGTGTGTTGTGTGTGTGTGTCGTGCTGTAACACATTACTGTGTCTTTACGGGCTTTAACAGGAAGACCCACCCAGGCAAGGTCGGTGCAGCAGGTCGGTAACGAAGACAACACCATGACACCGTCGCCACGGGAACTTGATTCTACCTAATAAGGGAACAGGAGACGCTGCAATTAAAAAATTATAACACTAACACTTGTTCGCTGTGGGAAGGATAAATCATTTCCAGGACAGGAAGTCTGGTGTCAGATGATGTTGGGCACAACAGAAGGTGGTAAATAAATAAGAAATGAAAAGACGATAGAGAAAATGTTTTTATGCTAAAACAGGATGTAACTCGCACCACTAAAACCTGTAAACAGGATGTACAGTGGCATGGAAAAACACATGATACATTCACAAGCCTTTTCACATGTGTGTATAACAGGAAGTGCTGAGCGATTAGTGCTTTTTGAGGTCAGTTCGGTTTCGGTTCGCACATTTTTTTTTTTAATCACGGATTTCGACGATTAAAAAAAACAAAATCATGGAATGTATTATGAAATAATTACATTAAAACGATTTTAGAGCTTTTTAATGCAAATTCCAAAGCCAAAAATAGTGAACATTTAATTGCCAAAACATTGAAAATATTCCATTGTCTCTGTCAGTTCCACATTGGGTAGGCATGAACAGAAACAAAGGAAATTACTAGGAAATAACAAAACATTTCAGTTGCTTATTTTTTATTTTTTATTTGATTACTTTATTATTTTTCATTCCTTAAAGTTATCATCTCATCTCTGCTCAGGCAGTAGCAGCCAGCCAGCCAGACCATCTAACGTTATCTCTGCTCAGGCAGTAGCAGCCAGCCAGCCAGACCATCTAACGTTATCTCTGCTCAGGCAGTAGCAGCCAGCCAGCCAGACCATCTAACGTTATCTCTGCTCAGGCAGTAGCAGCCAGCCAGCCAGACCATCTAACGTTATCTCTGCTCAGGCAGTAGCAGCCAGCCAGCCAGACCATCTAACGTTATCTCTGCTCAGGCAGTAGCAGCCAGCCAGCCAGACCATCTAACGTTATCTCTGCTCAGGCAGTAGCAGCCAGCCAGCCAGACCATCTAACGTTATCTCTGCTCAGGCAGTAGCAGCCAGCCAGCCAGACCATCTAACGTTATCTCTGCTCAGGCAGTAGCAGCCAGCCAGCCAGGCCATCTAACGTTATCTCTCTGCTCAGGCAGTAGCAGGCAGCCAGCCAGACCATCTAACGTTATCTCTGCTCAGGCAGTAGCAGCCAGCCAGCCAGACCATCTAACGTTATCTCTGCTCAGGCAGTAGCAGCCAGCCAGCCAGACCATCTAACGTTATGTGCTGCTCCCCGTACTGTCCGGTCTTTAGTCATCCTATTTAGCTAGCCTGCCAAAGACTGCTGCAGAGCTGTCTGACTAAATCATTGTACTAGTTCTTCAAAGTAGATAAGGCATTCTTTCACCAACTGTCTCTGTCCCTCGTCGCTGAGTTGTGTACATTCCTCTCTCATGCGGTCTTCTCTAACCTAACATAGCAGGCGTAAAAGTCTATCCGTCCAGAGATCTGTATATGTGACTCACCACCTGGATTTGGTCTTATGTAGCAACATTTGAATTTTTTTTTTTTTTTACATTGGATAAAAGTAGAGACTCGGAGCTACAAAATGGTATATCATACACTGCATTTGAGGAACAATGGGAAAGTAATTCTGCTTTGAAAGTTGATGAACTTGTAAACTCACTTTTGAGAAAATGGCATTTGAATGTTTTGGTATCTAGTGGAGAGCTCTTCTTTGTCTACACCCATTCAGCATCGTTCACACCCTCTTAAGCTTTAGCCCCACCCATCTCGTTTTACCTCTGGATAACATGAAAACAGCCTAACCAGCTCTGCTGGCAACAATTTCATTACGCTTTTATGCCGACGTTTACTGACACCGGCCATATTCAACGGGTGTTGTACACTTTAGCTTAAGACATGTAGCTAGCTAGCTAGGTAAACATTGAACATAGCTAGGTAAACAACATGTAAGATCACACACGTCACGTAACGTTAGCTAACGAGCCAGCCAGCTAACGTTAGCTAGTTAAACAACAATGAACATAGTGCCAAATCATGTCGTTACTACCCTGTATGAATCTGTAGGTAGCTAACCAACCATGTTCAATGTTAGCTAGCTAACATTAGGCTTTAACTAGCAAAGCAAACGGTTCTGGGATACGAATAATAACGTCATACAAATAACGTTAGCTAGGGAGCCAGCCAGCTAACGTTAGCTAGCTAGCTAGCTAACAGTACACTTTAGCTTGAAACGAAACGTGTAATATCTGAAAATGTAGCTAGCTAGACTATCTTAACCGTATACATCATCATGCATGATGGACGTGTCTCCCTCACGGATGCCACGGTTGGCCTTAGTTTGAAGATGTAATCCGGAGACAGGTGTTTTCTCCATCTCCTTAGCTATCATACTCTAATTCCACTGATTTCAAAACTCGATCCTCCAGAAAGTGGAGAGCAACACTAATGCAGCTCCACTACACGATACATTTTTTTTAAAAGCAGCGTTTGACAGGATTACCTACACATACTGACCAGCTCAAATAGACAGAAACCGTCTATATGGCAGACCAATCATATGGCAGACCAATCATATGGCAGACCAATCCGAACTACTCTCTCGGCATGTTATTATCTCAGCCAATCATGGTTAGTGGGAAGGTTGCTGTCTTTTTCTGTGGCTTAACCAACAAGGCTCGTAATTAAAAAAAAATATTCGTATTTACAGATGGCATACAAGTTTGTTATTAAGGCACATGAAAGTTCACATGTTCCAGAAGGCATTTCTGCCAAAAAACGCAATTATGATTTAAACTGTGAAGTCGTGACTTGCGACATATGCCTAGTTTCCTGAAATGGGTCACATATAATGACCAGATGCTCATGTCCCCGCCCTAACAATGGGAGTCGTTGTCCCAAAGGCGGGAAGGCAGGCGACGAGCTCAGGTCCAAAATAACCCCATAGAAACACATTGGGCTTATTTTGGCGAGAGTGAAAACTCTGAATCGTCTCAGAGCAGGAAAAAACTGCCAGAATGGATTATGGTCATTGTAGTTTATTACCGCGTTTCTACGCTGAACTAGGCTGAATATTGGCTTTATGAAAACTACAACTCCCTTCAGCCCAGCGTCCCACATACTTCTTTCATTGATTTCTCGTCATTAATTATTTGATTTCTCTCTAGAGAAACAGCACGTTGGGCTCACAGAATATACAGAACTAAATGGATTTCAAGTAATTGAACCGACGGTCAATTAGTTGTTTAATAACCCCTCCCAAAAAAGAAATGTTGGTTAATCGCTCAGCACTAATTACAGGTTAGTTAAATGTATGCACACATGACTAAGTCGCTTTGGACAAAAGCATCTGCTAAATGGCATATTATTATTATTATTATTATTATTATATTAGTTACACAAGTGGCTATATAAGATCACCAGTGGCGGTATGAATTTCTACAATGCAAACATCTTTAGTTCCACCATTTACCTCAGGGCATTGTATCAGTGGTTGGAGATGACTTGGTTACATTGCCCACCACAGCAACAACAGCAGTGTGTTCAACCTCCAACGTACTGAAGAAGTAAGCCTGGATGAAAATAAACACAGCAAATCATTTATACTGAGAGAACGTCCCAAATGACACCCTATTCCCTATATAGTGCACTACTTTTGACCAGAGCCCATAGGGAATAGGGTGCGATTTGGGGAAAAACCCGAGACCGACAGGCTAGAGAGGAACAGGGGCTCTGGTCAACAGTAGTGCACTATATAGGGAATAGGGTGTCACCCTGGTCAACAGTAGTGCACTATATAGGGAATAGGGTGTCATTTGGAACGAAATTAATTTCCTGTCAGTCTTTTTTATTAAGCCCTTCAGTCACTCATCTCTCTCTGTAAGTAGGGGGGTCATTCCACGAAATGGGTGCATTTTGCGTCCCTTTGATATTTTAAGTAGAAATTATGGAATTTTAAAAGCCTGTTACATTAAATTAAGTGCACTTTAACATAGAATAAAAGTGCAAAAAGTCCCTCCCTCCTTCCCCTCCCTCCCTCCCTCCCTCCTTCCCTCCCTCCTTCCACTCCCTCCCTCCCTCCCTCCCTCCCTCCCTCCCTCCCTCCCTCCCCCCTCCCTCCCTCTTTCCCCTCCCCTCCCTCCCTCCCTCCCTCCCTCCCCCTGAGGTAAACTAACTAACTTGACTCCTCTAATCTGTTTCTCATGCGCTGTCAAGATGGCCGTCTTGAGGGAGTGTAGCCAAAGATACTATGGTCAGGTCCACCCTCCCTGGTGTATCGCTCTGCCAGATGCCACGCTACAAGGCTCCAGTAGAATAGCGAGGAGGTAACTGAGCTAATTAAGTCATTGTGTGGGTCCCATTTGGCGATGCAACCATTGGAGCTAACAGAGCGCAGCCAGGTGGGGTTATCTAAACTGGGTCAGTCAAGTCGGAGATTGTTAAATCAGGACATTGTATTACATTTCCAGGAACAACCCAACTCCTTGAGGCTGGTGTCGTGTTCACCAGGCACAAAACGGAAGAAAGAGGTCTGAACATGACCAATAAGAAACACTCATTTTGGTTTCCCATGGTGCACCACAACGTTTAGAAACGTTTTGCTACGCTGTGCCCTAATGCACACGACCCAGGTGTGTTTTTCCGGAATGTTTACCTTACAACCGACCGCCAAGAGGATGTGGAGCGCCACGATGGCCGTCATGATTGCTATGGCAACCCGGGGCCGGTCGTCACGGACGGTGGGCCAGAAGGTCAAAACCAGGACGGAACCAGAGAGACAGAGAGCCACAACAATGGAAAGCCACCTGACGGTCTCGTACGGGATGATCCACAATACCTGTCAACAACAACACCTGTCAACAACAACACCTGTCAACAACAACTCCTGTCAACAACTACAACATGATTTTTTTTTTTAAAGACTGTAATAAACATGTCCTCAACATTTGTATTCCAACAAAGTAAATCGGACAATATTGAACCTAATAAAATATCAACAAAGCCACACAATCAGACATGAAACAGTGTAATCTCTCATGTCTTACCACAGCAGGTATGTAGACGGCCAGGGAATATCCGTAGACACAGACGATCTCCAGGAATGAGTAAGAGACCATGTTCATAACCTTGGCGTTCCTCCAGACCAGCAGGCCCCACAGGGCCAGGGGAACCAGCAACGCATAGCTGTAGATCGCCGTGGCCGCAATGGTCACTGGGAAATAAAAACACACACAGATACAGTAGCAACAATCACACTATTTTTCTAAAAACATTTATGGGAAAGGACGTTTTTTTGTTCAGTATCTATTTGACTGAGTCTTGGAAAGTGGAGGAGTCAGTTTGATCATGTGTTTGTTTTACCCTCGAAAAACTTAAATGACACTCACCTTTCCGGAACTCTGGGACGTATTTGTACTGGGGATTCCCCAGGTAAACCAGGAAGTCAGAGATGTTTCCACAGATGGCGATGACAAAGACCAGAGTAGCACAGATCCAGAAGGGACCTGGAGGCACAGAGATTGACAGACGGTATCAGTAATCAGTAGCATCACAGCCAGTTTCAAAGGCTGCTTCCACAAAGCAATGTCCCTCACTCCATTCAAAACAAAGCGACGTCCCTCAATTCACTGATGAGGTAGAATTTTATTCTGCCACTTGTTGAATGCCGTCATCAAGATACAGGTGTCCCATGTGGATCAGTTGGTAGAGCGTGGCGCTTGCAACGCCAGGGTTGTGGGTTTGATTCCCACAGGGGGCCAGTATGAAAATGTATGCACTCACTAACTGTTAAGTCGCTCTGGATAAGAGCGTCTGCTAAATGACTAAAATGTAAAATGTCATTATATACTCAGTGTATTCCACAAGTACAGTGCCTTGCAAAAGTATTCATCCCCCTTGACGTTTTTCCTATTTTGTTGCATTACAACCTGTAATTTAAATTGATTTTTATTTGGATTTCATGTAATGGACATACACAAAATAGTCCAAATTGGTAAAGTGAAATGAAAAAAATAACTTGTTTAAAAAAATTCAAAGAAATATATAACGGAAAAGTGGTGCGTGCATATGTATTCACCCCCTTTGCTATGAAGCCCCTAAATAAGATCTGGTGCAACCAATTACCTTCAGAAGTCACATAATTAGTTAAATAAAGTCGACCTGTGTGCAATCTAAGTGTCACATGATCTGTCACATGATCTCAGTATATATACACCTGTTCTGAAAGGCCCCAGAGTCTGCAACACCACTAAGCAAGGGGCACCACCAAGCAAGCGGAACCATGAAGAGCAAGGAGCTCTCCAAACAGGTCAGGGACAAAGTTGTGGAGAAGTACAGATCAGGGTTGGGTTATAAAAAAATATCCGACACTTTGAACATCCCACGGAGCACCATTAAATCCATTATTAAAAAATGGAAAGAATATGGCACCACAACAAACCTGCCAAGAGAGGGCCACCCACCAAAACTCACGGACCAGGCAAGGAGGGCATTAATCAGAGAGGCAACAAAGATACCAAAGATAACCCTGAAGGAGCTGCAAAGCTCTACAGCGGAGATTGGAGTATCTGTCCATAAGACCACTTTAAGCTGTACACTCCACAGAGCTGGGCTTTATGGAAGAGTGGCCAGAAAAAAGCCATCGCTTAAAGAAAAAAATAAGCAAACACGTTTGGTGTTCGCCAAAAGGCATGTGGGAGACTCCCCAAACATATGGAAGAAGGTACTCTGGTCAGATGAGACTAAAATTGAGCTTTTTGGCCATCAAGGAAAACGCTATGTCTGGCGCAAACCCAACACCTCTCATCACCCCGAGAACACCATCCCCACAGTGAAGCATGGTGGTGGCAGCATTATGCTGTGGGGATGTTTTTCATCGGCAGGGACTGGGAAACTGGTCAGAATTGAAGGAATGATGGATGGCGCTAAATACAGGGAAATTCTTGAGGTAAACCTGTTTCAGTCTTCCAGAGATTTGAGACTGGGACAGAGGTTCATCTTCCAGCATGACAATGACCCTAAGCATACTGCTAAAGCAACACTCAAGTGGTTTAAGGGGAAACATTTAAATGTCTTGGAATGGCCTAGTCAAAGCCCAGACCTCAATCCAATTGAGAATCTGTGGTATGACGTAAAGATTGCTGTACACCAGCGGAACCAATCCAACTTGAAGGAGCTGGAGCAGTTTTGCCTTGAAGAATGGGCAAAAATCCCAGTGGCTAGATGTGCCAAGCTTATAGAGACATACCCCAAGAGACTTGCAGCTGTAATTGCTGCGAAAGGTGGCTCTACTTTGGGGGGGGGTGAATAGTTATGCACGCTCAAGTTCTGTTTTTTTTTCTTATTTCTTGTTTGTTTCACAATAAAACATATTTTTCATCTTCAAAGTGGTAGGCATGTTGTGTAAATCAAATGATACAAACCCCCCCAAAAAATCAATTAAAATTCCAGGTTGTAAGGCAACAAAATAGGAAAAATGCCAAGGGGGGTGAAAAGTTTTGAGAATGACACAAGTATTGGTCTTCACAAAGTTTGCTGCTTCAGTGTTTTTAGATATTTTAGTCAGATGTTACTATGGTATACTGAAGTATAATTACAACCATTCCATAAGTGTCAAAGGCCTTTATTGACAATTACATTAAGTTTATGCAAAGAGTCAATATTTGCAGTGTTGACCCTTCTTTTTCAAGACCTCTGCAATCCGCCCTGGCATGCTATCAATTAACTTCTGGGCCACATCCTGACTGATGGCAGCCCATTCTTGCATAATCAATGCTTGGAGTTTGTCAGAATTTGTAGGTTTTTGTTTGTCCACCCGCATCTTGAGGATCGACCACAAGTTCTCAATGGGATTAAGGTCTGGGGAGTTTCCTGGCCATGGACCCAAAATGTCGATGTTTTGTTCCCCGAGCCACTTAGTTATCACTTTTCCCTTATGGCAAGGTGCTCCATCATGCTGGAAAAGGCATTGTTCGTCACCAAACTGTTCTTGGATGGTTGGGAGAAGTTGCTCTCGGAGGATGTGTTGGTACCATTCTTTATTCATGGCTGTGTTCTTAGGCAAAATTGTGAGTGAGCCAACTCCCTTGGCTGAGAAGCAACCCCACACATGAATGGTCTCAGGATGCTTTACTGTTGGCATGACACAGGACTGATGGTAGCGCTCACCTTGTCTTCTCCGGACAAGGTGTTTTCCAGATGCCCCAAACAATCGGAAAGGGGATTCATCAGAGAAAATGACTTTACCCCAGTGCTCAGCAATCCAATCCCTGTACCTTTTGCAGAATATCAGTCTGTCCCTGATGTTTTTCCTGGAGAGAAGTGGCTTCTTTGCTGCCCTTCTTGACACCAGGCCATCCTCCGAAAGTCTTTAACTCACTGTGGGTGCAGATGCACTCACACCTGCCTGCTGCCATTCCTGAGCAAGCTCTGCACTGGTGGTGCCCCGATCCCGCAGCTGAATCAACTTTAGGAGACGGTCCTGGCGCTTGCTGGACTTTCTTGGGCGCCCTGAAGCCTTCTTCACAACAATTTAACCTCTCTCCTTGAAGTTCTTGATGATCCGATAAATGGTTGATCTAGGTGCAATCTTACTAGCAGCAATATCCTTGCCTGTGAAGCCCTTTTTGTGCAAAGCAATGATGACGGCACGTGTTTCCTTGCAGGTAACCATGGTTAACAGAGGAAGAACAATGATTTCAAGCACCACCCTTCTTTTAAAGCTTCCAGTCTGTTATTCTAACTCAATCAGCATGACAGAGTGATCTCCAGCCTTGTCCTCGTCAACACTCTCACCTGTGTTAACGAGAGAATCACTGACATGATGTCAGCTGGTCCTTTTGTGGCAGGGCTGAAATGGGATTAAGTTCATTTTCATGGCAAAGAGGGACTTTACAATTAATTGCAATTCATCTGATCACTCTTCATAACATTCTGGAGTATATGCAAATTGCCATCATCAAAACTGTGGCAGCAGACTTTGTGAAAATTAATATTTGTGTCATTCTCAAAACTTTTGACCACGACTGGAGATAGAGTAGCCAGCCAAATAGAAAAAGTGGCCAGCCAGGTGCCCCCGGTCCGGGGGGGCTTGTCCTTCTGCGTTCAAAATGTTTTTGGCGTAAATTCTTATGCCTTAATTCCATCCGAAATACACAGCAAAATTATTGAATACTTTAACGAGTTTACCTCTCAGATTGAAAAAATGTGTTGTGGTATTGTCTAGAAAGACATGACTTTACCATTTGAAATGCCTGAAAATGTCCGGATTCAGTGTATTGTTGTTTTGGATATTGTCTAGGACTATATGATCAGGACTGTTTTCTAAGTAAGAGAACATTAAACCTTTTAACATTTATCTTGTCTTCTCTTGAGATTAAAGTCTCATTTGTACTGCAAGATATGAATTGCCACAATGATGTTAGTTCTTCAAATTATCTATAAAAAAAAAAAAAGGTTTTTTGAAAAACAACAAAATTGTATGTTCTAAGTCCACAACAATGCTTAAACCACATCAGGAGACCACTTGTTGATTTTTGGATGTAGTTACCCATTAATGGAAGTGAGCACCTAGCATGAGGATGTTGTTTAGCGGTGGTTTTGTAGTGACCATGTGACGGTAGAGTAAATACCCAGTGGATTGATGAAAATAATCATGATATCATTCTGCCAGGCTACTTCGTAGTTAAAGAACCACTGAACACGCCAATTGGCACGTATGTTTTTCTGTTGCTCATTTGAAAAAATTAGATATCAGTCTTGGAGGTGTGTTTCCTGACCAACTCTGCATTTGGTTAATGATGTTTGTCCCCAATGAAGCCTATTTCACTTCCTCAAAATCCCCAGAATGAATCTAAGAGCAAAATTCAGTTGGTGGTACAGTAACTGAAAAAGTTTGGGAACCACTGGGATAGAGAGCAATCTCGCATCACGAGTTTGGCAAATGGACATCATCAAATCAAAACTCAACCTCCATTTATCGGTTGTGACGCACGGATGTTCCAAACTCAGTTTTAGACAAGACTGACTTTATGACCAAAATGATCCTATTTACACTTTGTAGTAAATTTTGTTTCTGACTCATATCGATGCAACATAAGCAGTTTTCAAAGGGATTCGCTACTAAGGTCAATACATTTAGTTGATTCCCTACTAAGGTCAGTACATTTAGTTGATTCCCTACTAAGGTCAATACATTTAGTTGATTCCCTACTAAGGTCAATACATGTTTTAATGCCTGGATTCTGTGAGGGCCCTAATGATGATATTTGGACCAGAATGAGTCTCTCCACTACCTGTTGTTCCTGCAGTGATGATTCACCATCTTCATCGAATGTTTTCATAATTTATTTGCAGATAATCTGCAAAAAGACTAGGCCTACCAGTAGCATATGCAAATTAGGGAGCCAAATGAACGGCTCTCTCACCGATGCGACCCGGCAGGCTACATCACCGATGCGATCCGGTAGGCTACATCACCGATGCGATCCGGTAAGCGATCCGGCAGGCTACATCACCGATGCGATCCGGCAGGCTACATCACCGATGCGATCCGGTAAGCGATCCGGCAGGCTACATCACCGATGCGATCCGGCAGGCTACATCACCGATGCGATCCGGTAAGCGATCCGGCAGGCTACATCACCGATGCGATCCGGCAGGCTACATCACCGATGCGATCCGGTAGGCTACATCACCGATGCGATCCGGCAGGCTACATCACCGATGCGATCCGGTAGGCTACATCACCGATGCGATCCGGCAGGCTACATCACCGATGCGATCCGATCACCGATGCGATCCGGCAGGCTACATCACCGATGCGATCCGGTAGGCCACATCACCGATGCGATCCGATTACCGATGCGATCCGGTAGGATACATCACCGATGCGATCCGCCAGGCTACATCACCGACGAGACCACTCACTTTAGAGTCACTGCCTGGCAAGCCAAGCTCCTAGGAAAGGAAACCTTGGAAACCCTTTGGTTGACTTGTCGATATGCAATACCATGGACAAATAACCACATTGCATGATTTATGAATGGCAAAGGGATATACAGTGCATTCGGAAAGTATTCAGACCCCTTGACTTTTTCCACATTTTGTCACGTTACAGCATTATTCTAAAATGGATTATATATATTTTTTCCCTCATCAATCTACACACAATACCCCATAATGACAAAACGAAAACAGGTTTTTAGAAATGTTTGAAAATGTATACAAATAAAAAACTGAAATACCTTATTTACATAAGTATTCAGCCCCTTTGCTATGAGACTTCAAATTGACTCGAAATTGAGCTCAGATGCATCCTGTTTCCATTGATCATCCTTGAGATGTTTCTACAACTTGATTGGACTCCACCTGTGGTAAATTCAATTGATTGGACATGATTTGGAAAGGCACACACTTGTCTATATAAGGTCCCACAGTTGACAGTGCATGTCAGAGCAAAAACCAAGTCATGAGGTCAAAGGAATTGTCCGTAGAGCTCCGAGACAGGATTGTGTCGAGGCACAGATCTGGGGAAGGGTACCAAAAAAATTCTGCAGCATTGAAGGTCCCCAAGAACACAGTGGCCTCCGTCATTCTTAAATGGAAGAAGTTTGGAAACACCAAGATTCTTCCTAGAGCTGGCCGCCCGGCCAAACTGAGCAATCGGGGAAGAAGGGTCTTTTTTGTCAGGGAGGTGATCAAGAACGCAGTGGTCACACTGACATAGCTCCTGAATTCCTCTGTGGAGATGGGAGAACCTTCCAGAAGGACAACCATCTCTGCAGCACTCCACCAATCAGGCCTTAATGGTAGAGTGGCCAGGCGGAAGCCACTCCTCAGTAAAAGGCACATGACAGCCCGCTTGGAGTTTGACAAAAAGGCACTTAAAGGACTCTGACCATGAGAAACAAGATTCTCTGGTCTGATGAAACCAAGATTGAACTCTTTGGCCTGAATGCCAAGCGTCACGTCTGGAGGAAACCAGGCACCGCTCATCACCTGGCCAATACCATCCCTACGGTGAAGCATGGTGGTGGCAGCATCATGCTGTGGGGATGTTTTTCAGCAGCAGGGACTGGAAGACTAGTCAGGATCGAGGGAAAGATTAATGGAGCAAAGTACAGAGAGATCCTTGATGAAAACCTGCTCCAGAGCGCTCAGGACCTCAGACTGGGGGCGAAGGTTCACCTTCCAACAGAACAACGACCCTAAACACACAGCCAAGACAATGCAGGAGTGGCTTCGGGACAAGTCTCTGAATGTCCTTGAGTGGCCCAGCCAGAGCCCGGACTTGAACCCGATCTAACATCTCTGGAGAGACCTGAAAATAGCTGTGCAGCGACGCTCCCCATCCAACCTGACAGAGCTTGAGAGGATCTGCAGAGAAGAATGGGAGAAACTCCCCAAATACAGGTGTGCCAAGCTTGTAGTGTCATACCCAAGAAGACTCAAGGCTGTAATCGCTGCCAAAGGTGCTTCAACACAGTACTGAGTAAAGGGTCTGAATACTTACAGTATGTAAATGTGATATTTCCATTTTTTATTTTTAATAAATTTGCAAACCATTCTAAAAACCTGTTTTTGCTTTATCATTATGGGGTATTGTGTGTAGATTGAGGAGCCAAAAAAACAATGTAATCAATTTTAGAATAAGGCTGTAACGTAACAAAATGTGGAAAAAGTCAATTGGTCTGAATGTATTCCGAATGCACTGTAGGAGATCGACTTTATTCCGTCAGTTTGACACCTTTTATAAACTAGTCAACACTTGCTGTTCAGTTGTCAATCAACACACAGTAAACAGCCTCCTATGTGTCACGACTCCATGTGGCTGGCTATGTGAAACACACAAAGTAAAATAAATTAATGTGTCAGAAAAACTATAATTAAGCTAAATCGTATTCTCCGTGTGTAAAGAACTTAAATTGCAACAAATTGTACCAGGAGGTTGGACAGAAAGCACACCGCATTACCCATGTCGTCGCTCGCTTTGTGACTGACAGGAGCCTGTACCTATCGGTAGATCGCTAGAAGATGCATATCGTTCACTGTAGCGGGAGTGGGATCGACAGACTAGCCAATTAAAACGTTTAAATGAAAAGTAACCTACCCGTAATTTTCGGACTATAAACCGCGCCTTTTTTCAAATTTTTCGACCCTGCGGCTTATATAACGGTGCGGCTAATCTATGGATCATTACAGCTAACGGCCACTAGAAGACCTCCTAAATCTATGGATTTTACAGGTTACAGTCCACCAACTTTAACTCTAAGGGCTCTATGACCGGTCCGCGCCCCCCACCTTTAAGCGGCGGGCTCCAGCAGGAAAAGCTGGAGGCCGGAAATGAGTGAGACAGGTATCGTGCAAAAGTAAAAGTGGAACCCGAGAGTGGTACGAGAGACAGAACGAGAGACAGAACGAGAGCAAGACAGACAGACATTACGAGAGCGAGACAGTTTGTCTCTTTCCCGACAATCCCCTCTGTGCACGAACCCTTACATATGGTAATTAAACATTAAAACACCTGCGGCTTATAGTCCAGTGCGGCTTATATATGGACACATCATTCAATATCATTCAATTTAGCTGCTGCGGCTTATACTCCGGTGCGCCTTATAGTGCGGAAAATACGGTAGGTAATATGAAGTGGAAAAAGTAAGCGGCTGATTGGCCGACAGCTGGCGCTAACGGAAAACATTTTAGGGTAACAACACTTCATGTCATCACTAGTAGGAAGGAAGGACGCTCACCATAAAGATCAGGGTTGCTGCGGATGTAGAGACGGACAAAGTTCTTCCCTGGCCATGGCAATAACGACCCTAGGATTCTCTCTCTCACCTAGAGGAAACACATGACAACACTGGCATGACAACACTGGCATTACAACACTGGCATTACAACACTGGCATTACAACACTGGCATGACAACACTGGCATTACAACACTGGCATGACAACACTGGCATGACAACACTGGCATTACAACACTGGCATGACAACACTGGCATTACAACACTGGCATGACAACACTGGCATGACAACACTGGCATTACAACACTGGCATTACAACACTGGCATTACAACACTGGCATTACAACACTGGCATTACAACACTGGCATGACAGCACTGGCATTACAACACAGAAATTGAATGAATACATTATTACATATCAAAAGGCGGACGCCTATCCTATGGACGACAGAAAGGGCACGCAGGGCACGTGACCCGGTGGCCCCCGACTTTTTGTTTTGTTTTTTGGGGTTATGGGTCACCTGGAGGTCGGGGGGCCCCCTAGATAGCATATGATAGCAAAATGTGTAGAATTACAGGACATTTGCTTTAAAAATAAATAAAAACCTCTCAGCCTCATTGCAAAATGTGAACAATAACATGAGATGATCTATAAAAAAGCACATTTTTCTCTCCACGGCAAAATGTGTGTTGAAATGCAGGAAGTTAGCTGTTTTCCCCACAAAAATAATCAGGTCCTGATCCAATGTATGAGGAAAGTAACTTGATTCGTTCTTAAATACTCATTGCAATAGTCATTACAAAACGTGTATAATGTATTCAAAGGCCTATTTGTTTGGCCGATTAAATTCAGATGAACAATACATCACAAGTCTGAGATAAAGGCAGTTGAGTGGAAGTACCTGGTGTGTCTCTACGTCAAAGAATGTCTGATAATATTCAAAGGTCCAGAAAGGAGCACTTTTCTTCTGCCCAGACAACAGCTGGAGGGAAAAGAAACTTGCATTTTAAAAACAATGTAACTTACATCCAGTAACAAACAAACAACCCACAGTCACATAATTAGATGAATTATCACAAACATCAAATGGGCTTTTATATGGCATGTGCTTTATTTCTGAAGCAAACATTGACAACACATGGGCTGCAACTAAATGCTTGCCGATCGCAGCCCACATGTTGTCAATGTTACGTTATAACGTGGTAAACTACACTATATATACAAAAGTATATGGACATGCCTTCAAATGAGTAGATTTGGCTCTTTCAGTCACACCCGTTGCTGACAGGTGTATAAAATCGAGCACACAGCCATGCAATCTCCATAGACAAACATTGGCAGGAGAATGGCCTTACTGAAGAGCTCAGTGATTTTCAACATGGCATCATCATAGGATGCCACCTTGCCAACAAGTCAGTTCGTCAAATTTCTGCCCTGCTAGAGCTGCCCCTGGTCAACTGTAAGTGCTGTTATTGTGAAGTGGAAACGTCTAGGAGCAACAACGGCTCAGCCCCGAAGTGGTAGGCCACACAAGCTCACAGAACGGGACCGCTGAAGCGCGTAAAGATGGTCTGTCCTCGGTTGCAACACTCACTACCAAGTTCCAAACTGTCTCTAGAAGCAACATCAGCACAATAACTGTTAGTCGGGAGCTTCATGAAATGGGTTTCCATGGCCGAGCAGCCGCACACAAGCCTAAGATCATCATGCGCAATGCCAAGCGTCGGCTGGATTGGTGTAAAGCTCGCCGCCATTGGACTCTGGAGCAGTGGAAACGCGTTCTCTGGAGTGATGAATCACGATTCACCATCTGGCAGTCCGACGGACAAATCTAGGTTCGGCGGATGCCAGGAGAACACTACCTGCCCCAATGCATAGTGCCAACTGTAAAGTTTGGTGGAGGAGGAATAATGGTCTGGGGCTGTTTTTCATGGTTGGGGCTAGGCCCCTTAGTTCCAGTGAAGGGAAATCTTAACGCTACAGCATACAATGACATTCTAGACGATTCTGTGCTTCCAACTTTGTGACAACAGTTTGGGGAAGGCCCTTTCCTGTTTCAGCATGACAATGCCCCCGTGCACAAAGTGCCCAACCTCACTAATACTCTTGTGGCTGAATGGAAGCAAGTCCCTGCAGCAATGTTTCAACATCTAGTGAAAAGCCTTCCCAGAAGAGTGGAGGCTGTTATAGCAGCAAAGGGGGACCAACTCCATATTAATGCCCATGATTTTGGAATGAAATGTTCGACCAGCAGGTGTCCACATACTTTTGGTCATGTAGTGTATGTATTTCTCTGACCTCAGTCTTGTCGTCATTGGCCAATGGGTCATTGTCCTCTTCGAAGGATGTCACCGGGGCAGATCTCCTCTGTTTCTGAGGTTTGTGACTTCCTGCTGCTTCGTCCTCGATACTGATGGTGGTCGCATCTCTGTTCCCTCCCAAATGGCTCTCAGCACTGTCAAATTCTGATTCAGAATGTTAGTAAAAGAAAAGGTTATGACAAAGATTCTGATTCAGAATGTTAGTAAAAGAAAAGGTTATGACAAAGATTCTGATTCAGAATGTTAGTAAAAGAAAAGGTTATGACAAAGATTCTGATTCAGAATGTTAGTAAAAGAAAAGGTTATGACAAAGATTCTGATTCAGAATGTTAGTAAAAGAAAAGGTTATGACAAAGATTCTGATTCAGAATGTTAGTAAAAGAAAAGGTTATGACAAAGATTCTGATTCAGAATGTTAGTAAAGGGTCGTTCCACCTCAAAAAGCACATGAAAGAGGATTTCGACACTCACCATCTCAGATTGTTAAATCACCTAACAGCACCATCTAGTGGTCAGAACCTGGTAATATCAGGATTTTTGAAGAAATGAATTTGTTCAAAACTGTTCAACTATTGTCTTTCTCTCTCTTTGAGTCAACTTCTCAACACATTTTATGCACTGCTAGCTAGCTGTAGCTTATCCTTTGATTGGGTGGACAACATGTCAGTTCATGCTGCAAACGCTCTGATAGGTTGGAGGACGTCCTCCGGAAGTTGTCATAATTACTGTGTAAGTCTATGGAAGAGGGTGAGAACCATGAGCCTCCTAGGTTTTGTATTGAAGTCAATGTACCCAGAGGAGGACGGAAGCTAGCTGTCCTCCGGCTACTCCATGGTGCTACCCTACAGAGTGCTGCTGAGGCTACTGTAGACCTTCATCGCAAAACAGTGTGTTTTAATCAGTTATTTGGTGACGTGAATATATTTAGTATCGCTTTATCTAAAAATAATAACTTTTTTAATGTTTCGCTATTTCTATTTTTATTGAATTCACTGAGGAGGATGGTCCTCCCCTTCCTCTGAGGAGCCTCCACTGATCTGAATGGCATTATCATTATTAATACAGTCTATAAAAACTCACTCACCTTGAAATTGCAAGAGGAAATCACTGTTATCCGCCATGTAGGATACTGATCAGGAGAACAGCCTGTGGAGAAAAAGATACATGAGGTCAATAGAGTTCTATTACGCTGCTAGCCTTTTGTTGATGTTAGAGGGGATGTGGATAAACTTGTTCAACGGGATTCAATGACGATCACTCAGTAGCTTTTTCAGAGGACAGAGGTTGACAGGCTAACAATAACATGTCAACATATACAGTATATAGTCAATGTAACTACAGTTTTGTATGTTCACTGCAACTGAATGCAGATGACAAAACGAACTCAGCACTGCTAGCTAAATCAAGGTCGGATGGATCAACATTTACAGAATGGGGACCTGGAGGAAAATGGGGGAGGGTCATGTTATTTCAATTTCAGTCAAGGGGAGGGATTAGTATTATTTTAATCTAGTCCAGGGGAGGGTCATGTAATATTTTGTGTTATATATATATATACATACACACACACTACCGTTCAAAAGTTTGGTGTCACTTAGAAATGTCCTTGTTTTCTAAAGAAAATCAGTTTTTTTGTCCATTATTGTTAATGTTGTAAATGGCTATTGTAGCTGGAAACGGCTGTTTTTTTAAATGGAATATCTACATAGGCGTACAGAGGCCCATTATCAGCAACCATCAGTCCTGTGTTCCAATGGCATGTTGTGTTTGCTAATCCAAGTTTATCATTTTAAAAGGCTAATTGATCATTAGAAAACCCTTTTGCAATTATGTTAGCACAGCTGAAAACTGTTGTGCTGATTAAAGAAGCAATAAAACTGGCCTTCTTGAGACTAGTTGAGTATCTGGAGTATCAGCAATTGTGGGTTCGATTACAGGCTCAAAATGGCCAGAAACAAATAACTTTCTTCTGAAACTTGTCAGTCTATTCTTGTTCTGAGAAATGAAGGCTATTCCATGTGAGAAATTGCCACGAAACTGAAGATCTCGTACAACGCTGTGTACTACTCCCTTCACAGAACAGCGGAAACTGGCTCTAACCAGAATAGAAAGAGGAGTGGGAGGCCCCGGTGCACAACTGAGCAAGAGGACAAATACATTAGTGACTAGTTTGAGAAACAGACGCCTCACAGGTCCTCAACTGGTAGCTTCATTAAATAGTACCCGCAAAACACCAGTCTCAACGTCAACAGTGAAGAGGCGACTCCGGGATGCTGACCTTCTAGGCAGAGTTGCAAAGAAAAAGCCATATCTCAGACTGCCCATCTTAATCTTTTCTTTTTAATTAATGGTGCTCCGTGGGATGTTCAATGTTTCGGATATTTTTTTATAACCCAACCCTGATCTGTACTTCTCCACAACTTTGTCCCTGACCTGTTTGGAGAGCTCCTTGGACTTCATGGTGCCGCTTGCTTGGTGGTGCCCCTTGCTTAGTGATGTTACAGAATCTGGGGACTTTCAGAACAGGTGTATATATATACTGAGGTCATGTGACACTTAGATTGCACACAGGTGGACTTTATTTAACTAATTATGTGACTTCTGAAGGTAATTGGTTGCACCAGATCTTATTTAGGGGCTTCATAGCAAAGGGGGTGAATACATATGCACGCACCACTTTTCCGTTTTAGAATGTTTTGAAACAAGTAATTTTTGTCATTTCACTTCACCAATTCGGACTATTTCGTGTATGTCCATTACATACGTGCATTATGGTCTGTAGAAAAAAGAAAAGAGCATTCAAAAGAACACAAGCGACAAACATAAAGAGAGACAAAGCTAAAAACTGACAAACCAGTTCAAGAATGAACCTGAATCTGACGTGAGGGAAAAGAAACAGTGAAAGTCAATGGACAATAGCTGGAAAATTATCCTCGATACAGGCAGTGGAAGGAATTTCATCGGAGAATCCCTGTTCAAGAGAACGTTTGCAGGAATGGAACTTAGAGGCTAAGAAAAAGTGATATACTTATGATCAGACTACAAAGCAGAACTAGTATGGAATAAAAATGCAACAAAATACCAAAGGAAATGTAGAAGCATTGATAGGAAGGAAAACATGTTTTGAATTGAAAATACTGAGCACAAGAGATAATGGCAATAGTAGAGAAATCACCAGGCAGATTCGTGCAGCTAGCACAGGAATATGAGTCCCTTTTCCAAGGACTTGGAAATAGTCACAAAGTTACGGTGAATGGGAAAACACCCCCTGTAGCTCAAGGCCTGAGATGCGTTCCTTATCAAAAGCTGGAAGCTGTCAATCAAGAACTGGACTAGGATGTTAGATGATGATGTTAATCTAGTGAATGAAGGATCAGAATGGATTTCCGATATTCTCCTCATTCCAAAGAAAGAAACAAAAGAAGTCGGGAGTTTGTGTTCAATTTACGAGAACAAAGCTGTCATACGAGACACCCAGTTCCCTGTCATGAATTCAGCCGAGGCTGCCCCTCCTCCTTGCTCGGGCAGGCTTCGGCGTTCGTCGTCACCGGAGTACTAGCTGCCACCGATCTATGTTTTCTGTGTTACACTAGTCTTGTCTGTATTGATCACACCTGTTATTCATTATGGTAATTCGTTTCCCTATTTTACCCTCTGGTTCCCTCATGGTGTTGTGCGTGATTGTTCGTTGTTTTGCTGTCTTTTGGTGAGCCGGTATTTGCGCTTCCCTGCGTGGAGGATTTGCTCTGCTATTTTGTTCCAGTAAAGAACTTTGTTATTATAGTTCTGTGTCCTACACCTGATTCCATCCTACCGCTACACCCAGACGCATGACATTCCCACAGTAGACAGTATACTGCAAGCAATGCAAGGAGCGAAAGTGTTTGCAAAGCTGGACGCAAGAAAATGATTTTGGCAAGTTGAACTACCCTCAGAATAAAGAAACCTGACAACATTCATCACACACAGAGGATACTACAAATTCAAGAAAGTTCCTTTCGGATTATCAAGCGCACCTGAGGCCTACCAGAAAGCCATGGACTTTATGCTATGTGGTTACAAGGTGTGGTTTGCTACATGGACGATGTTGTTGTCTTCGCTGAAAGCAAAAGTGAACTGGAACAGAGACATTCCAAGACAGAGGACCGACACTTAACAAGGAAAAATTAAGAGGGCACAACAACGCCTCTTCCCCCTTAGGAGACTGTAAAGATTTGGCATGGGTCCCCAGACCCTCAAAAAGTTATATAGCTGCACCATCGAGAGCATCCTGACCGGTTGCATCACCGCCTGGTATGGCAGCCCGTCTGGTGTTCAACCTTCCCAAGTTCTCTCACGTCACCCCCCTCCTCCGCACACTCCACTGGCTTCCAGTTGAAGCTCGCATCCGCTACAAGACCATGGTGCTTGCCTATGGAGCAGTGAGGGGAACGGCACCTCCTTACCTTCAGGCTCTGATCAGTCCCTACACCCAAACGAGGGCATTGCGTTCATCCACCTCTGGCCTGCTGGCTCCCCTTCCTCTGCGGAAGCATAGCTCCCGCTCAGCCCAGTCAAAACTGTTCGCTGCTCTGGCACCCCAATGGTGGAACAAGCTCCCCTCACGACGCCAGGACAGCGGAGTCACTCACCACCTTCCGGAGACATTTGAAACCCCACCTCTTTAAGGAATACCTGGGATAGGATAAAGTAATCCTTCTAACCCCCCCCCCAAATTGTAAAGTGGTTATCCCACTGGCTATAGGGTGAACGCACCAATTTGTGAGTCGCTCTGGCTAAGAGCGTCTGCTAAATGACGTTAATGTGCCCTTGAGCAAGGCACTTAACCCTAATTGCTCCTGTAAGTCGCTCTGGATAAGAGCGTCTGCTAAATGACTAAAATGTAAATGTAAATGTATGGCAACTGCTCGGCCTCCAACCGTAAGGCGCTAAGGAGGGTAGTGAGTACGGCCCGGTACATCACTGGGGCTGAGCTCCCTGCCATCCAGGACTTCTATACCAGGCGGTGTCAGAGGGAAGCCCTCAAAATTGTCAAAGACTCCAGTCACCCAAGTCACAGACTGTTCTCTCTGCTACCGCACGGCAAGCGGTACCGGAGCGCCAAGTCTTGGACCAAAAGGCTCCTTAACAGCTTCCACCACCAAGCCATAAGACTGCTGAACAATTAATCAAATGGCCATGCATCACATGGGGCAAACTCCCGGCCAAAAAGATCATCAAGGACAACAACCACCCGATCCACTGCCTGTTCACCCTGCTATCATGCAGAAGGCGAGGTCAGTACAGGTGCATCAAAGCTGGGACCGAGAGACAGAAAAAGCACATTAGAGGCTGCTGCCTACATACATAGATTAGAAATCACTGGCCACTTTAATAAATTGAACACTAGTCACTTTAATAATGTTTACATATCTTGCATTACTCATCTCATATGTATATACTGTATTCTATACTATTCTACTGTATCTTAGTCTATGCCACTGACATTTCTCATCCATATATGTATTTATATATTCTTAATTCAATTGCTTTACTTAGATTTGTGTGTATTGGGTATATGTTGTGAAATTGTTAGATATTACTTGGTAGATATTACTGCACTGTCGGAGCTAGAAACACAAGCATTTCGCTACACCCGCAATAACATCTGCTAAACACCTGTATGTGACCAATACAATTGATTTGAAGTGCTGGAAAGAGGAGCTTCCAAAGATTCTCCTAGCTAATCGCTCAACGCCTCATCGTGCTTTGGGGGAAACACCAACCTTTCTCATGTTTGGAAGAGACATTTGAACAAAGTTGCCAAGTATTGAGAAGTAAAAGGAAAAAGCAAAAGACATTCAAAACCACCACAAAACCTAGAAACAGAAAATGAAACAATACGCTGACAAAACAGAGCCAAAGAACACAGCTTTGATGTTGGAGACGTTGTGTACATTGTAATATGTAGAATGGAAAGTTGGATGCCAAGTTCCGAGACACGCTATGTGTTTCTGGGACAAACCTCAGACAACTAATTTGAACGAGTGAGCACAGAAGATGGATCTAGAAAGCCAACATGGTTTAGGGACATGGTAATGAAAAAAGGTCTGAAATAAAACATAACTGATATAAGAGAAGATTTGTATCAAGAGTTCCTGAAATGTTACATTTGACTGTTGAATAATGTTTATATGGAAGCACTGAAAAATTGCAGTTGAAACTTTGATTTATGTAAAAACAAAAGTACTTCCCTTTTGAATGTAAAATAAAATAAATCGTATTTAATGTGTAAGCTATTGTAACAACAATGTTAAACGGGAATACAGTTGTATTGTTAAAGTTGTGGACTTTAAATCTAACAAAGGATGGGACATAGTATAGTACTATTGCAAGACTACCTACCTGTTATAGTGATGAAGACGTGACTAGAACTAGAGAATGAAAATGGCTTTGAAGTGTAAAACCTAGGAAAGGATGAGTTGTTATTAAAGCGAGTTAAACTTATTTAATTCAACTACCCAACAATTAGGACGCCTTAATCCGCCGTCCAGCATCCTAGCACCAGCCGAGCGAGCGAATTCAATTCGGAACTACTGAATGTATACGTAGTAGAAGTAGTTTTCACATACAAACTTTATATGTCCGAACTCAGAATCAAATATGCTTCCCAAAAATAACATGTTTGCTGTGGTAGAACGTTTATTTTGATTGGCGATTATCTGCATTTATCAGAGTGCCATCAGTTAGCCTGATTTCAGATCTGTCCATGTAGACAGAATTATTAGGGGAATCGTTCTTCTTGCAATGCATGTAAACGTTTCAATCGACCTATTATATTAATCTGACGATCCAATGGCCACGCATGTAACCGTGTTCAGTGATGATGGCCTCTTTAGAAAATAGGTAGCCTATGCTTAACTTGGTGTTTGATGGTATTCAAAATGGAAACTTTCCTTTATACAATGTGTGTGGGCATAAACAGGCGTAAATTGCAATTGGCGGATGCATTTTATGTATATTATATAATGATAGCCTATTCAACTGTCGGTATAAACTTTGATTGAGGAAATTATGATGTCATTTAGCCAACTTTTTGTTTGTTGCGTTCCCTCACCTGAAAAAAAGTGCACTACACCACTGGTAAACAGTAAGAATGTTCCCTGCTATCCACTTTATGTTTTAATTACTATTTTGGGTACAGGGGACGGTCACTTGTTATTTTTCAAGCGTTCAGGGATGGTTTAGGTAACATATATTTTGTTGAAGGGAGGGCCAACCATTTTCATTTCAGAGAGGCCCGATTTTCACCATGTAACGATTATCATAAATAACGTTCATTCCTTAATCCTAATGCATAACTATGCCAAATACAAGGAAGGCATTACATTTCGTTAGCTACATTGTGAATAATAACTCCACTAACTATTAAATAACCAAATTATCATAAATATATACTTTACCCTGTCAGGAAGTAAAACAGATTTGTAACGTTAACACTCAGCTCCCTTTTCCGGTCGCATTTTCGTTTTTCTAAATAAAAGTCAAATGATCTGATCTAAAAACAGCACATAAAATCGGCGCATATTCTCATTTTATTAACATTTTATTCTTGATCATGATTTTAAAGAAGATGACTGCAGGTGGATAAATCTTCTTTATCATAGAGAAAATACCTCCTAAAGAAGCATGGGACTTTTATTTTGACAGGAAGCAGCATGACCGTTTCCGGAAGTACAAATTCTAAGCCAACGATGAAGAAGAAGCCGAAAAGGTGTTTATTTGCTGGCTAGGATAGCTAACTAGCTAGTATATTTGTTAGATAAGACATTCCTTCTATTTCTTTTCATAAAAATCCGAAGCAAGAGGGGAAATATGGGTATGTATTAGCTGATGTATAGATTGCATTGTTCTTTTGGTAACTACTAGTGTATCAGTTGCTTCGGCCCTCAAGCCAAAGGCTTGTGTTGTTAGCTAGCTACAATAGCAAATATTTGTTTAACTAACCCAAGCTAGATAGACCAGAGCCTGTCGTTTCCAATGGGAGAAAATGAATCATAGTGGGCAGAACAAAGCAAGGAGGTGGGCGGAGGCAAGCACGAGTTATTGACATCCTATTGGCGCATTCCTAACATTTATTAGCATATTTCCGTTAGGGAACGCCTACGCTGTGAAGTGCGCAATAACTCAATTCGCCCTTGCACTCCTTCGAAATAATGTTTTACGACATTGGCAAAGGGTAAAGTCTACAAAACGCAGTCCACTCTGTTTGTTTACAGATTCTAGTTTTTGGAAACAAGTGTATGGAGATCAAACGATCAAAAGGAAATAAGTATTGTCTGAATTTTTCCGGAGGCGAAGGACACTTTGTCTACCGGTGTCCTAGCTAGCTACCGATGTCGCCCCTGCCTCCCGCCTGTTGTGTACCGGAGTCCTCCTAGCTAGCACAGTGGCCTTCGCTCCCGCCTGCCCTCACCATCATTAACAGAAAAGCAGTGCTCCAACAGGCAGGGGTGAAGGAGACTATCTACTGGTGTCCTAGCTGGCTAGCTACCTATCCCGCCTGCTGTTTGCCAGAGTCCTAGCTAGCTAGCACACAGAGTCCTTCGCTAACGCTTCCTGAACACCTGCCCTTGCCGTCGTTAAAAGAACTGCAGGAAAACAGTGTCCAACAGGCGGGGGCGAAATACACTGTCCTAGCTAGCCAGCTACCATTGTCGACCCCCGCTTCTTCTTCTTCTGTGGGGTCTATCGGCATCCAACGCTATGGTTCATTACTGCCACCTGCTGTACTGCAGCGCCCCCATCTCCATACCGGAGTATTAAGAGGGGTTCATGCAGACGCAGAAATGCCCACATGTATGAACACCCCCCAATTGCGGACCGCAATTGCACCATTCTCACCTCTCCTTGTCTCTTCTCTCTCTACCTCTCTCTCTCTATTCTCTAATCCCCCCTCTCACTGTCTCTTCTCTCTCTACCTCTCTCTCTCTACTTCTCTTTGCCTCACTGTCTCTTCTCTCTCTACCTCCCTCTCTCTATTCTCTAATCCCCCCTCTCACTGTCTCTTCTCTCTCTACCTCCCTCTCTCTATTCTCTAATCTCCCCTCTCACTGTCTCTTCTCTCTCTACCTCCCTCTCTCTATTCTCTAATCCCCCTCTCACTGTCTCTTCTCTCTCTACCTCTCTCTCTCTATTCTCTAATCCCCCCTCTCACTGTCTCTTCTCTCTCTACCTCTCTCTCTCTATTCTCTAATCCCCCCTCTCACTGTCTCTTCTCTCTCTACCTCTCTCTCTCTACTTCTCTATTCCCTCACTGTCTCTTCTCTCTCTACCTCCCTCTCTCTATTCTCTAATCCCCCCTCTCACTGTCTCTTCTCTCTCTACCTCCCTCTCTCTATTCTCTAATCTCCCCTCTCACTGTCTCTTCTCTCTCTACCTCCCTCTCTCTCTACTTCTATAATCCCCCTCTCACTGTCTCTTCTCTCTCTACCTCCCTCTCTCTATTCTCTAATCTCCCCTCTCACTGTCTCTTCTCTCTCTACCTCCCTCTCTCTATTCTCTAATCTCCCCTCTCACTGTCTCTTCTCTCTCTACCTCCCTCTCTCTATTCTCTAATCCCCCCTCTCACTGTCTCTTCTCTCTCTACCTCCCCTCTCTCTATTCTCTAATCCCCCCTCTCACTGTCTCTTCTCTCTCTACCTCCCTCTCTCTATTATCTAACCCCCCCTCTCACTGTCTCTTCTCTCTCTACCTCCCCTCTCTCTATTCTCTAATCCCCCCCTCTCACTGTCTCTTCTCTCTCTACCTCCCTCTCTCTCTATTCTATAATCCCCCCTCTCACTGTCTCTTCTCTCTCTACCTCCCTCTCTCTATTCTCTAATCCCCCCTCTCACTGTCTCTTCGCTCTCTACCTCCCTCTCTCTCTATTCTATAATCCCCCCTCTCACTGTCTCTTCTCTCTCTACCTCCTCTCTCTCTATTCTCTAATCCCCCCCTCACTGTCTCTTCTCTCTCTACCTCCCTCTCTCTATTCTCTAATCCCCCCTCTCACTGTCTCTTCTCTCTCTACCTCCCTCTCTCTCTATTCTATAATCCCCCCCTCACTGTCTCTTCTCTCTCTACCTCCCTCTCTCTATTCTCTAATCCCCCCCCTCACTGTCTCTTCTCTCTCTACCTCCCTCTCTCTATTCTCTAATCCCCCCTCTCACTGTCTCTTCTCTCTCAACCTCCCTCTCTCTATTCTCTAATCCCCCCTCTCACTGTGTTAGAGCCGATTTGGGCATATTTTGTATAAAAGACTGAACATACTGAGCTCCATGTACATTTGTGTAAATATATTAAATATTAATGTATATGATGAAATATTAGGTACGTACCTTTATGATTAATTTACCGGATTGAGATATATTCATTTGTTATTAGTGTAACTCAGTTTTTGGCCCCCCCTCTTGCCCATTCATTGTACTGTGTTAATTGTGTTAGTATAAAGGCAGGAAGTTGGGCCTTCGGGGGAGGAGTCCTTGCTAGATGCGGGAGCGGTATAGTTTTTTGACCATATAGACATACAGAAATACAGACAGACAGGTCATATTATATTATGTATTTGCATTTCAAGTAATCTCTGCTTTAAGTTGATTGGAGAATACCTTTTTGTTAGATAAGAAGAATAAACATTTTTTGTTGCACTATATCCCTGGATCTCATTGAATGTTTGGCCGTTTGGAAACGTTGAGTGTGGACTGTATGCGTCCGAAACAACCCCGCTTCAGGCTAGGGCAGTGGCTATGGTAAAGAGGAAAGGAAGCCACTACATTCAAGTCAAAAAACTCCGTGAAGGATTACTACCGGAAGGAAATCTCCGGTTCGACACACGCTGGATTTTGTTCTATTTGTAATTGCATTCGGACCATAAGGACAGCTCGCTTGGAAGGATTTGAACTCCTAGATTTCGCCAGCCGTGAGTAACCACTGCGAATGAATGAGCTGCCCTGTTCAAGGCGATCGTTTGATCATGCATATTATGGAAGCGCAAATGTGCTTATAATTGGAATGTTTGATAAACTTGGGAATGGAATTCAAAATACAGCGCTGTGAAAACAATTAAGAAGTTTAAGTTTGGGAAACACAGATCCTATGCACAATGTAGCCTAATCATATATCTAATATTTGGCCTAACGTGGAAATGCAATCCATCAACGCAACGAATGCAACTTAAGGATCTAAAGATACTGCGTGTTAAAACTTCATTAAAGGGACAAAACCTCAACGGGATGAAATGTTTAAAACGCATCTAAAATGCCAAACTTGCACATGTGCAATTCAAAATGGGTCAATATGCTGAAATGGATGACTGTGTTTTTAAAGATTAAAGGAGGTCTAAAGGGGCATTACGTTTAACAATCAAACCAACAACCGTGTCATTGTAAATTGAGTGAACTAAAAGTGAATGATGGAGGAGGAAATCCCAAATAAGACTCCACTGGAGAGGGCAGAGGAGCATCTAAATTCACTCTATGCAGCCCGGAGAGGCAAACTTGGAGTGTGTACACGCAAAATGAATGAAATAAAAGTCCTTCTTGTTGATGGAGGAAACATTGCAACTGTGAATGAGAGTCTTGAAGCATTTGATGCTGTGCTCAATGACTTTAAGAAGGCTCATGAATCTGTGCTAGAGCTGGTCACAGAGGAGGAACAGGAACAGGAGAGCATTAACTATTATCAACCAAGAATGAGAACTTATGAACATTTCCTGAAAGAGGTGGAAATATGGAAAAAGGCTGAAGTTGAGCCACAAACGCTCATTGAACCACATGACAGCATTTCCAATGTGTCAAAAATATCAAGTAAAACTAAGTATTCTAAGACTGCTTCCTCAGTGTCCTCTGAACGCCTTAAAGCCGAGGCAGAACGAGCAGCTCTACTAGCTCGCCAAGCATCATTACAAGACAAGCATGCATTGGAACTGGAGAAAGCTCAACTGAATGTTAGGATGGAAAAAATGGCACTGGAAACGGACATAGCAGCATATAATGCCAAACTGAAGGTCCTGGAGAGTACCGAGTCAACTTCTCAATCCCATTCTGTGGCAGCCCATTTACTAAGCCAAGAAGATGGAATGAACTCTTATTTTGAGAAACAGGAACCAGAGGTCTATGTGGAACCTGAACCATCACCTGTTGAGTTTGCTGCATTAGGTGCAGTTCCAAAGACCCCACTACAAAGAGTTTTACAACAACCGACCACAAAGCCATCAAACCCTATTCCGAAAACAGTCGTAAACCACACTCTTCAGCAGCCAACAGCAAGGTCTAGCAATCGACACAGAATCAACACTGCGGGCATCAGCCATAATACCAGCCATGATAACCTCTCTACTGTCATGCAAAGGCAGAATGAAATTGCTGACCTCCTTGTACTACAGCACAAACAAGCCACACTCCCTGTTAGGGAGATACCTATGTTTGACGGTGATCCTCTAAACTTTAGGCCATTTATGCGTGCATTTGAGCATGGTATAGAAGATAAGACAAGCAGTCACCAGGATAGGCTCTATTACCTGGAACAATACACCTCTGGTCAGCCCAAGGATCTGGTCCGTAGTTGTCTGCATATGGAAGCCAGAAGAGGCTATACAGTAGCTAAGAGGTTGTTAAAGGAACACTTTGGCAATGAAATCAAAGTCACCACTGCTTACATGGAAAAGGCTTGGAACTGGACAAACATCAAACCCGATGATGGAAAGGGACTGGGTGGTTATGCACTCTATCTAAGAGGTTGCTGTAACGCTATGCAAGACCTACAGAACATGGAAGAGCTTAATCTTCCCTCCAACATAAAGCTGATCATGTCAAAACTTCCCTACAAACTAAGGGAAAAATGGAGGTCTATGGCATGTGATATTTTAGAGAGAAGTCACCTGAGGGCCCAGTTCAGTGACCTGGTAACGTTCATGGAAAAACAGGCCAAAATACTGCAGGATCCGTTGTATGGAGATATTCAAGATCCCCTGTACAACAAAAGGTTTTTAAAACCCAAAACAGAAGCTGACTTTAAACAGCAGTTCAAGTCCAAGAGTAGGGGAAGAGCTTTGCCACTACAGTAGCTGTAGTGGCAGATTGTGACTCTGAAAAACCTTTAAAAGAACAAACATTCAAAGTAAAGAGACCAGGCACCTACCCTTCTGATGCTCCCAGTATCTCATGTATATTTTGTGCTGGTGCGCATTTATTGGTCGACTGCCAACAGGTGAAGGCACAGCCACATGAATTCAAGGTTGAGTTTCTGAGATCAAAAGGCCTTTGTTTTGGCTGTTTGATGAGAGGACACTTAAGCAGAGAATGTAAAAGAAGGATGACCTGTCAGAGCTGTCAAAGAAAGCACCCCACTATCCTGCACATTGAAGGAAGAGAGAGATTTAGATCTCAAAAGGCAGATATGAGTGGTGTAGCAGTAAAGCGGGAGGAGACTGTCAGCAGTGCTCTTGTTTCACTGGAAGCTGGTGAAGATACCGGGGCCGGTACAGATTGTGCACTTGCAATTGTGCCAGTTCAAGTAAAGGTGGCAAATGGAAGCAAGTCTGTGTTAACCTATGCGTTTCTCGATTCTGGTAGCTCAGCAACATTTTGTACGGAGAGACTCATGAGGCAGTTGCAAGCTAAAGGCAGTGCGACTGAAATTCTGCTACGCACAATGGGGCAGGAGAGTCCTACCAAGAGCTTTGAGATATCTGGATTAGAGATTGGCAATGTGGAAGGCGACACATTTCTTGCATTACCAAAGGTCTACACCCAACATAAGATCCCAGTGACAAGAGAGAACATTCCCACTCAGAAAGAGCTCAAAAGGTGGCCATACCTGAAAGAGGTTCAGTTGAAGGAGATTGATGCTGACGTCGAACTTCTGATTGGCGTAAATGCTCCAAAGGCAATGGAACCCTGGCAAATCATAAATAGCCAAGGCAACGGACCGTATGCAGTGAAAACCCTCTTTGGATGGGTGATGAATGGTCCTCTCAACAGTTGTACCATGGCAGAAGAATCCGGGCGTCCTACGGTGATGGCCAATCGTATCTCAATGGCCGACCTGGGGGTTCTTCTTGTAAATCAGTACAACCATGACTTCCCTGAGAGAGAGTATGAAGAGAAAAGTGAGATGTCAGCTGAGGATCGTAGGTTTATGGAGATAGTATCAAGCTCCATAACCCTCAAAGACCATCACTACTACTTACCGTTGCCCTTTCGCAACAAAGATGTAGTCCTGCCAAACAACCGTGACATGGCAAAGCAGCGGGCTCTAAATATTATCAGGAAGTTCAAGAAGGACAAAGGTTACGCTGCAGAGTACAAAGGCTTCATGGAAGAGATGATAACAAAAGGTTACGCCGAGAAGGTACCACAAGAACAGCTCCTCAGAGAGAAAGGCAAGGTATGGTACATACCACACCATGGCGTTCACCATAAGCGCAAAGGAACGATACGAGTGGTGTTTGACTGTTCATCATCCTATAAAGGTACATCTCTTAACAGTGAACTCCTTCAAGGCCCTGACCTGGCAAACACGCTTATAGGAGTCTTGCTAAGATTTCGGCAAGAGCACATTGCCATGATGGCAGACATCGAAGGAATGTTCCATCAAGTACGTGTCCATGAAGATGACTTAGACTTCCTGCGATTCCTATGGTGGCCGGATGGTGATACTAACAAAAGATTGGAGGAGTACAGAATGACAGTACATCTTTTCGGTGCTATATCCTCTCCAAGTTGTGCAAACTTTGCACTGCGAAAGACTGCAGAAGACAACTGTGAGGGGTACGATGAAGAGGTGATTCAAACAGTCAAGTCCAACTTCTATGTTGATGACTGCCTCAAGTCAGTGGCCACAGAAGAACAAGCCATAGCTCTCACAAGAAACCTCAGGGATGTGTGCTCTCAAGGTGGGTTCAAATTGACCAAGTGGGTCAGCAACAGCCGCACTGTACTAGCTTCTATCCCTGATGAACACAAAGCCAAGCAGATAAAAGAACTGGACCTGGACAGAGAAAAGCTGCCTGTTGAAAGAGCACTTGGAATCCGATGGAACATTGAAAGGGATGTGTTTACCTTCCAGGTCACTGTCAAGAACAGACCCCTTACAAGAAGAGGTATTCTCTCAACTGTCAGCTCTATTTATGATCCATTAGGTTTCCTCGCCCCATTCGTATTAAAGGCAAAGCAAATTCTTCAAGTGCTCTGCAAGCTAAAGTGTGGATGGGACGAAGTCATCCCTGAAGAACACTCTATTTCATGGAAGAGATGGCTCTCAGAGCTGGACCAGCTCTCCAGATTCCAGATCAACAGGTGTATGATGCCGGAGAACTTTGGTCAAATCAAGACCGCACAGCTGCATCACTTCGGTGATGCAAGTGAACAAGGTTATGGCACGGCAAGCTACCTTAGGTTCACAAACGTTATGGAAAAGGTCCACATCGCATTCATACTGGGGAAATCAAGGGTGACTCCACTCAAGCAGATGACGATCCCCAGACTGGAACTTGCTGCAGCAACATTGGCAGTGCGAGTGGACAGGATGTTAAGGTTGGAGCTCCAGATTGAACTTGAGGAGTCAACTTTCTGGACAGACAGCCAGTCGGTGCTAAAATACATCCGCAACGATACCAAGAGATTCCATACTTTTGTGGCTAATAGGGTTGCTATGATCCGTGACCTATCGAAAGCAAAACAGTGGAGGTATTTGAACTCCAAACACAACCCAGCCGATGATGCCTCAAGAGGATTACATGTTGAAACTTTCCTGAACTCAAAGAGAGGCGCAAAGGACCAGAATTCCTGGAGAAAACAGAAACACAATGGCCGAAAGTCCCCGAGGAGCTTGGCTCCATCCCTCCAGATGATCCAGAGGTGAGAAAAGACGTCATCGTAAACAGTACATGTGTGGAAGAAAAGAGTCCGACCAGCAAACTGATTGAGTACTATTCAACATGGAACAGCTTGAAGAAAGCAGTTGCCTGGATGCTGAAACTGAAGAGACTTCTACTACAGTTAAGCCAGAAAAGGAAAGTTCTCACCCAAACTGATCCAGGATCAGATCAGAGTCTGACAAACTCACTGAAGGAACAAATTGACAAGTTCAAACTGACGTTTGGAAAAGAAAGTCTGTCTGTAGATGACCTAGATGAAGCAGAAAAGGTCATCATTCGATTTGAGCAACGACAGCACTTTAAACAAGAAATTGCACTAGTTGTAAAAGGAAAACAATGTGCCAAGAGAAGCGGCTCAATCTGTAAGCTTGATCCAATAGTTGACAATGGCATTCTGAGAGTAGGAGGAAGGTTAAGCAAAGCTGCTATGCCTACGGAACTAAAGAATCCTATGATCCTGCCCAAAGACTCCTACATCTCCAAACTGATCTTACTCCACATCCATGAGCAGGTTGGCCACTCTGGGAGAGGTCACATGCTTTCTAGACTTCGCCAGCGATATTGGATACCCTGTGCCAACTCCTTAGCAAGGAAGATCCTTAAGAGCTGTGTCTTCTGCAGGCGGATGCAAGCTAGAGCTGGGGAACAGAAGATGGCTGACCTTCCACAAGATCGGGTAGCACCTGATTTGCCGCCTTTCACCCATGTGGGCATAGATTACTTTGGCCCCATAGAGGTGAAGCGAGGCCGCGTTCATGTGAAGCGGTATGGTGTGATCTTTACTTGCCTTGTGAGTCGAGCTGTCCATCTAGAAGTTGCTAGTTATCTGGATACTGATTCCTGCATCAATGCCCTGCGCAGGTTCATCTGTCGAAGGGGCCCAGTAACAAGTATCAGAACAGACAATGGCACCAACCTTGTTGGTACACACAGAGAGCTAGGAGAAGCTCTGAAAGAGCTGGATCACAACAAGATTCAAAATAAATTACTGAAGGAAGGAGTGACATGGTCATTCAACCCTCCCTCTGGAGCCCACCATGGGGGGTATGGGAGAGGTTGATCCGACTGGTGAAAAAGATCCTCTATTCAGTCCTTAAAGAGCAAGTACTGGATGATGAGGCTTTGCAGACAGCCTTGTGTGAAGTTGAGGCGATTTATGAACGACAGACCAATCACTACTGTAACAAATGACCCTAACGATCTAGAACCCCTGACTCCGAACCATCTGCTTCATCTGAAAGCAAAGCCAGTCCTGCCACCAGGACTATTCCAGAGAAGTGACCTATACTCACGAAGGAGATGGAAGCAAGTACAATATATCACTGACCTCTTCTGGAAGAGATGGATCAGGGAGTATCTTCCACTTATGCAGGAGCGGAACAAGTGGAACAAAACTAAGAGAAACTTCAGTCCTGGTGACCTTGTGGTCATCGTCGATGACACCGCCCCAAGGAACTCTTGGCTAATGGGGCGTGTGGTGAAGGCTTTGCCAGGGGCCAAAGGTCTTGTCCGGAGCGTCATGGTTAAGACTAAGACCAATATCCTACAGAGACCTATCAATAAACTCTGTCTGCTCCTTGAGGCGACGAAGTGAGACACACACACACACACACACAGTGCTCCATCTTTGAATCACGTGCACCTCTGATTCGTTGATGTCGTACTCTTACATTCTTTGATGTCATACATTTTGTGGACGTCAAACTCTTGACATTTTTTGGAAGTTGAACACCTTTACACTTCAACTCAGACTGAGATCTATGGACTATTTTCCTATATGGCACCTTGTATATTTGTATATAGCTATGAACTGTAATGGTGCTCTGGTATAGAATGTTTTTGTATTGGCTCTACGTTTGAATATTAAGTAATTGTTGTGCATTCAGTGCAGTCAACAATTAGGGGGCCGGTATGTTAGAGCCGATTTGGGCATATTTTGTATAAAAGACTGAACATACTGAGCTCCATGTACATTTGTGTAAATATATTAAATATTAATGTATATGATGAAATATTAGGTACGTACCTTTATGATTTATTTACCGGATTGAGATATATTCATTTGTTATTAGTGTAACTCAGTTTTTGGCCCCCCTCTTGCCCATTCATTGTACTGTGTTAATTGTGTTAGTATAAAGGCAGGAAGTTGGGCCTTCGGGGGAGGAGTCCTTGCTAGATGCGGGAGCGGTATAGTTTTTTGACCATATAGACATACAGAAATACAGACAGACAGGTCATATTATATGATGTATTTGCATTTCAAGTAATCTCTGCTTTAAGTTGATTGGAGAATACCTTTTTGTTAGATAAGAAGAATAAACATTTTTTGTTGCACTATATCCCTGGATCTCATTGAATGTTTGGCCGTTTGGAAACGTTGAGTGTGGACTGTATGCGTCCGAAACAACCCCGCTTCAGGCTAGGGCAGTGGCTATGGTAAAGAGGAAAGGAAGCCACTACACACTGTCTCTTCTCTCTCTACCTCTCTCTCTATTCTCTAATCCCCCCTCTCACTGTCTCTTCTCTCTCTACCTCCCTCTCTCTATTCTCTAATCCCCCCTCTCACTGTCTCTTCTCTCTCTACCTCCCTCTCTCTACTTCTCTAATCCCCCCTCTCACTGTCTCTTCTCTCTCTACCTCCCTCTCTCTATTCTCTAATCCCCCCTCTCACTGTCTCTTCTCTCTCTACCTCCCTCTCTCTATTCTCTAATCCCCCTCTCACTGTCTCTTCTCTCTCTACCTCCCTCTCTCTACTTCTCTAATCCCCCCTCTCACTGTCTCTTCTCTCTCTACCTCCCTCTCTCTATTCTCTAATCTCCCCTCTCACTGTCTCTTCTCTCTCTACCTCCCTCTCTCTACTTCTCTAATCCCCCCTCTCACTGTCTCTTCTCTCTCTACCTCCCTCTCTCTATTCTCTAATCTCCCCTCTCACTGTCTCTTCTCTCTCTACCTCCCTCTCTCTATTCTCTAATCCCCCTCTCACTGTCTCTTCTCTCTCAACCTCCCTCTCTCTATTCTCTAATCTCCCCTCTCACTGTCTCTTCTCTCTCTACCTCCCTCTCTCTATTCTCTAATCCCCCCTCTCACTGTCTCTTCTCTCTCAACCTCCCCTCTCTCTATTCTCTAATCCCCCCTCTCACTGTCTCTTCTCTCTCTACCTCCCTCTCTCTCTACTTCTCTAATCCCCCCTCTCACTGTCTCTTCTCTCTACCTCCCTCTCTCTATTCTCTAATCCCCCCCTCTCACTGTCTCTTCTCTCTCTACCTCCCTCTCTCTATTCTCTAATCCCCCTCTCACTGTCTCTTCTCTCTCTACCTCCCTCTCTCTCTACTTCTCTAATCCCCCCTCTCACTGTCTCTTCTCTCTCTACCTCCCTCTCTCTATTCTCTAATCCCCCCTCTCACTGTCTCTTCTCTCTCTACCTCCCTCTCTCTATTATCTAATCCCCCCTCTCACTGTCTCTTCTCTCTCTACCTCCCTCTCTCTACTTATCTAATCCCCCCTCTCACTGTCTCTTCTCTCTCTACCTCCCTCTCTCTATTCTCTAATCCCCCCTCTCACTGTCTCTTCTCTCTCTACCTCCCTCTCTCTATTCTCTAATCCCCCTCTCACTGTCTCTTCTCTCTCTACCTCCCTCTCTCTATTCTCTAATCCCCCCTCTCACTGTCTCTTCTCTCTCTACCTCCCTCTCTCTATTCTCTAATCCCCCCTCTCACTGTCTCTTCTCTCTCTACCTCCCTCTCTCTATTCTCTAATCCCCCTCTCACTGTCTCTTCTCTCTCTACCTCCCTCTCTCTATTCTCTAATCCCCCCTCTCACTGTCTCTTCTCTCTCTACCTCCCTCTCTCTATTCTCTAATCCCCCCTCTCACTGTCTCTTCTCTCTCTACCTCCCTCTCTCTATTCTCTAATCCCCCCTCTCACTGTCTCTTCGCTCTTCCCTCTCAATTTCAATTTCAATTTAAGGTCTTTATTGGCATGGGAAACGTATGTTAACATTGCCAAAGCAAGTGAAGTAGATAGTAAACAAAAGTGAAATAAACAATAAATATTAACAGTAAACATTACACTCAGAAGTTTCAAAAGAATAAAGACATTTCAAATGTCATATTATGTATATATACAGTGTTGTAACAATGTGCAAATAGTTAACGCACAAATGGGAAAATAAATAAACATAAATATGGGTTGTATTTACAATGGTGTTTGTTCTTCACTGGTTGCCCTTTTCTTGTGGCAACAGGTCACAAATCTTGCAGCTGTGATTGCACACTGTGGTTTTTCACCCAGTAGATAAGGGAGTTTATCAAAATTGGGTTTGTTTTCGAATTCTTTGTGGATCGCTGTAATCTGAGGGAAATATGTGTCTCTAATATGGTCATACATTTGGCAAGAGGTTAGGAAGTTCAGCTCAGTTTCCACCTCATTTTGTGGGCAGTGTGCACATAGCCTGTCTTCTCTTGAGAGCCAGGTCTGCCTACGGCGGCCTTTCTCAATAGCAAGGCTATGCTCACTGAGTCTGTACATAGTCAAAGCTTTCCTTAAGTTTGGGTCAGTCACAGTGGTCAGGTATTCTGCCACTGTGTAGTCTCTGTTTAGGGCCAAATAGCATTCTAGTTTGCTCTGTTTTTTTGTTTGTTCTTTCCAATGTGTCAAGTAATTATATTTTAGTTTTTTCATGATTTGGTTGTGTCTAATTGTGTTGTTGTTGTTGTTGTTGTCCTGGGGCTCTGTGGGGTCTGTTTGTGAACAGAGCCCCAGGACCAGCTTACTTAGGGGACTCTTCTCCAAGTTAATCTCTCTGTATGTGATGGCTTTGTTATGGAAGGTTTGGGAATCGCTTCCTTTTAAGTGGTTATAGAATTTAACGGCTCTTTTCTGGATTTTGATAATTAGTGGGTATTGGCCTAATTCTGCTCTGCATGCATTATTTGGTGTTTTACGTTGTACACGGAGGATGTTTTTGCAGAATTCTGCATGCAGAGTCTCAATTTGGTGTTTGTCCCATTTTGTGAATTCTTGGTTGGTGAGCGGACCCCAGACCTCACAACCATAAAGGGCAATGGGTCCTATAACTGATTCAAGTATTTTTAGCCAGATCCTAATTGGTATCTCAAATTTTATGTTCCTTTTGATGGCAATAAAGGCCCTTCTTGCCTTGTCTCTCAGATCGTTCACAGCTTTGTGGAAGTTACCTGTGGCGCTGATGTTTAGGCCGAGGTATGTATAGTTTTTTGTGTGCTCTAGGGCAACGGTGTCTAGATGGAATTTGTATTTGTGGTCCTGGCAACTGGACCTTTTTTGGAACACCATTATTTTTGTCTTACTGAGATTTACTGTCAGGGCCCAGGTCTGACAGAATCTGTGCGGGAGGGAGGGAGGGGTGCAATGGCTTACTTTTCAAACTATTAAAGGTGCTGAATTCCGATTCCCTACCCGTCTTCCTGAAACGTGCTCTTTAAACATGAATGAACTAGAGAAGGAATTTACACCCTGTTCCTTCCACCTGTCCTTTTTAGAATGAAGAGAAACTAAATGGTGGAATGGGTTCATACTCAAAAACATGTCGCATAAAGCTTACTTCATTATTTGATTTAAAATTAAGGCTTTACAGCCTTCCTCAGCGTGTTGGTACAAATGTTATTTTAATTCAAAACAGCATTAGTAAAGAACAACAGATGAGCAGCAGGTGATTCTAATCAGGGTGGCCACTCATCGGCCAATCAGGAATGTGGCTTCTCTGGTCTACCTGTATACAAATGAGTCACAAAGAGATACAGAATTATAGGGTATGGGAGGGGTCACTAAGGGCAACTCACCAATCAACCGCCCCAGGTGTCCCCTCACCTAAATACATCATATCAATTCATGAGATAGGTTCATAAATATGTGGAGCCAACTCATAAACGATATGCAAAATCTGATATGGACAGTGTTCTTGTATAACAGTCTAAATGTGGCTTATAGGAAGGAGGTGAAATCTAGTTCTTCGTTTTAAACCGTGTGGAGATACAGAATTGATTTTATATATCCACATGGCTTCTCTTTTGATGACAAGTCAGGGAGAAGGGAAGAAGATTGTGACCCAACCTCCTCTCTCCCTCCATCTCTTCTCTCTTTCCCCGTCCTAACAGAATCCCCCTTTCCTCTGCCCTCCCTGGGCTTCCTGGTCCCTCCTCTCCGGATGATGTCAGCGGTCATGTGGCATGTGGTGCGCCAGGGCAACACAAAGCATTATGGGAAACTGGAGGAGTTTGTATCCATGGTCACAGAGGTGGTTCCAGATCTCCTGTCCAACAGACAGAAGTGGCTGCTGACCCTGGCTCTCAGAGGACGGGTAAGAGACTCCCCAGCATGCTTCAGCAGAATCACTGATCTACAAACTGGAATAAACTCATTATGTGGGGTCCGGATTAGCAGCTTGCTCAGGCCAATCCCCTGGAAGGTTCTGTTTGTGATTGGAGGCTAAAAAATTGGAACTCGCACATGGAAGTCTGCTTGTTGCAGGTGCATGGGATTAAAAGAGAGACCTGCACACTGCTCTTGCTAGTATCTCTTATGGTTTATTAAGGTTGTGTGATTGGAGGCTTCATGCAGCAGTTGGTAACTGGTTGGTTCTTGTCTAAGGTGTGTCTACAACTATTAGGGTCTGGGCATCCGGATGACCTCAAGGCTGTTCAAAGCCACCTGGATAGAATCACAGCATCTGGTCTCAAAGAGGTGAGTGTTTTAATCAACTGGTGAGCAATTCTGACAAGCCTGTTCTCTTAAACGGTAAGCAGTAAGGGGCAGTTTCCCAGACACAGACAGCCAAGTCCTGGACTAAAAAGCACTTTCAAAGGAGATTCTCCGGGACTAGGCTCAGTCTGTGTCCAGGAAACCGCCACGGTTCAGCTTGTGATGTTTGTCTGGACCCCTTATGTGTTGCAGTCAAACGATGCAGCGATTGAATTTGCTGAAGCCAACTTCCTGAAACTGATCCAGAGCCTAGTGGAAGACCCAGATAGGAGGAAACACTTCTTCAAGGTATGATACTTCTCCAAGTCACACTGATACAGATCCCAACTGATGCACTGCACTTTATCAGATCAAGTTGACCTCATGTTTAGTGCTAACCTCAATACAAGGAAGTATGCTGTTTTTTTAGACTATTGAAACAGGTTGTAAGTCTCTCTTGTACAATAGGTTGTGTTCCCGGTGAAGTATGGACCTAACTTTGACTCAGCGCTGCAGAATCTGGTGTATCATTTGCTGTCCAGACTAGAGGACCTACTGCCCATCCCTGACTTCAAACAGGTACAGACAGACAGACAGACGGACGGATAGAGACAGACTGACACAGACTGACAGACTGACAGACAGCCACAGAGAGACACAGTAAGATAGAGAAACCATAGCTATGTTTTGTTCTGAACAGTAAACTGGGTTCAGTAAGGTAAAACATTGAGGAAATTGCAGATATGTAAATCTTTGTCGTCACAATACAACTGAGTGGCGCTGTGGTCTAAGGCGCTGCATCGCAGTGCTAACTGTGCCACTAGAGATCCTGGTTCGAATCCAGGCTCTGTCGCAGCCGGCCGCGACCGGGAGACTCATGGGCGGCGCACAATTGGCCCAGCGTCGTCCAGGGTAGGGGAGGGAATGGCCGGCAGGGATGTAGCTCAGTTGATAGAGCATGGCGTTTGCAACGCCAGGGTTGTGGGTCCAATTCCCACGGGGGGCCAGTATAAAAAAATATGTATTCACTAACTGTAAGTCGCTCTGGATAAGAGCGTCTGCTAAATGACTAAAATGTAAATGTAACTGTCATTTTCACCACTGCTCTCTCTGCTGTCTCCAGACTGCTTTGTTGATCAGTGCTGCCCCCTCTGTTCTGGAGGACTCAATGCACTGTGTCTCCCATGGGGAGGATCTGAAGTCTCTGCTACAGAACCAACAGTGCCACGGGAAACTCAAGCTGCCCAAGAGCGGTGAGCCTCTGTCTGCATCCCAAATGACCCTCTATTCCCATAGGGCTCTGCTCAAAAGTAGTGCACTATGTAGGGAAGCAGTGTCCAACTCATTCCACCGAGTGTGCTGGTTTTTGTTATTTCCTTTCAATTTGTGTCCAATGACCTTCGACACGCAGGGTAACTAATCAGTGAGTGGTCATCAAGGCAAAGGGTGGCTATTTGAAGAATCTCAAATATAAAATATATTTTGATTAGTTTAACACTCATTTGGTTACTACATGATTCCATATGTGTTATTTCATAGTTTTGATGTCTTCACTATTATTCTACAATGTAGAAAATAGTAAAAATAAAGAATAACCCTTGAATGAGTAGGCGTGTCCAAACTTTTGACTGGTACTGTATATAATAACCTCACAATTGTTTCCCATTTTCTTTCCATTGGTCCTGGTTGTCACTGTTCAGCTCCCTTGCGGACAGAGGACCGCCTCCTCATCTCCTTATCCTTCCCTCCCTCTCTGAGACTGGCCAATGCCTCGCGCCCCAGCGCCAGCAAATCAGAAGGCTTCCCTGACTGTGAGAACCCGCCCCCGCAGGTCAGAGATTACCAGGGGACTATGACTGACAGTTTGAGTGGCCAATGGGCTGAGTCCAAAGCAAGTATAGATCAAAACAGGATTGGAACAGATTCAGTAGAACACCAAGGAGGTTCTCAAAGAAAGGACAACCAGAAGGACAACCAGAAGGACAACCAGAAGGACAACCAGAAGGACGTGAAGGAGAAAGGTGTGGAAAGACAACGTGTGCAGTTGTCTGAGGAAGGAAGGAAAGCACTAGACACTGAGCACCAATACTCACTGAGCACCAACACTGGTCCTCAGACTGCTGAGCAAGACACGGCCCCATCAGCCAGCCAACAAGCTGCCTCAGTCTCTGCCCAGAGCACTACCTCAACATCCACCAACACTACACAAGGGCCCCCAACATCCAACTCCAGCACCGTATCATCCTCCACCCCTGCCTCCAGCACCGTATCGTCCTCCACCCCTGCCTCCAGCACCGTATCGTCAGAGCAGCCTCGGCGGCGCGTTGCCCATAAGTGCCCCCAGTGTGGCCGTTGTTTCATCTACCGCTATAAGATGCTCGAGCACCAGAGACTCCATACAGGGGAGAACCCTTACAAGTGTTCCCAGTGTGGCAAGACCTTCAGAAGGTCCTCGGAGATGTCCACCCACCGCCGGACACAGTGCTCCAACGCGGCCTACGTCTGTATCAAATGTGGAAGCAGTTTTGGGTCGGGCAGAGAGCGGGTCAGCCACCGGTGTTGTGGTAGCAAAGCGGCGGCGCCGAAGTTTGAATGTCCGCAGTGCGGGAAGAATTTCAAGTGGCACAACTCGTTAAAGAAACACCTGGTAACCCACACCAGGAAGAAGGGCTTCAATTGCAGGTACATTAACATTACACTATTACGCTAAATTCACCTTATTCCCTATATAGTGCTTCATTCTATAGCTAGAGGACTCCTGATATCTCCAGGAGTGATAAGTATAATTTTTTGTCTTAATCTGTTGTTGTCTAGTGCTGTCTTGTTGCTAGCTAGGGCCATCTACTGTGCTGCCTGTCTTCCCAGTAGCCTACTTGGTGTGTGAACTGCTGACTGCTCATAAATTGCAGCTGATTGTTGACACATCGACCAGGATCAAGGGGGCGGGGCAATGTGTGACTGTTGTTGTTTTGGTAATCCGTGGCTGTGTTGGAGGGGGAGTGGTTTCTCCTCGTTAATCAACTATTAGTACCGGGAGGTGTGCTCTGCACCTCTGGTAGGCAATTAGCGTTAGTACTTCAGTCTATCCTGTTTTCTCAGCGGCGGTCTCGTTGCAGAAACGAAGACGGTTCTGCTGAGTTGATCTGCAGAGTTATTCGGGGAAGGCTCCACACCTCTCATCTCTCACTGAGTATCTTAGTTATTTTCAGATGATCTCATTTTGCTCTTTTGTAGCTTTGTCAACTATGTGTGTGTTTTCTATACCTGTTGGCTCCTCCCCCTGAAGGCTTTACAGACAAACCCTTGGTTGCAACCTTTCTAATTTAATGTGCCTTGCGCACACAACCCATGTGGAGTTCCTGGTCTCTGGCAGCGTTTGGAGCGGCCCAACTGCAGTCAAGAACGCAGAGTTAATCTCAGCCTGTGCTTCCCTTCAGTCCCCTGACGTTTTGTCCCTGACGGAGACATGGATCACCCCAGAGAACACTGCTACTCCAGCTGCTCTCTTCTCATCTGACTACGTTTTCTCTCATAGTCCGAGAGCATCTGGTCATCACGGGGGTGGTACAGGTCTACTCATTTCTCCTAAGTGGAGATGTTCTCTTTCCTCCCTCTCTCACCTGTCCATCTCCTTTCCTCCCTCTCTCACCTGTCCATCTCCTTTCCTCCCTCTCTCACCTGTCCTTCTCCTTTCCTCCCTCTCTCACCTGTCCATCTCCTTTCCTCCCTCTCTCACCTGTCCATCTCCTTTCCTCCCTCTCTCACCTGTCCATCTCCTTTCCTCCTTCTCTCACCTGTCCATCTCCTTTCCACCCTCTCTCACCTGTCCATCTCCTTTCCTCCCTCTCTCACCTCTCACATTTTAATGATGTGCTGTCACTGTCACTTGTCCACTCAAGCGTAACATTGTTGCCATCTATCACCCACCTGGTGCCCTTGGAGAGTTCCTCAATGAGCTTGACACCTTGATAAGCTAATTTCCCGACGATGGCTCACTGCTCTTTGTACTGGGCGACTTCAACCTTCTCACTTCGACTCATTTCTTTCCACCTCTTTCTTTCCCCTCCTTGCCTCTTTTGACCTCACCCTTTCCCAGTTCCCTCCCACTGACAGGGCAGGCAATAGGCTTGACCTCATCTTTACTAGAGGCTGTTCTCCTACTAATCTCACTGCAACCCCCCTCCAGGTCTCTGATCACTACTTTGTTTCCTTTTCTGTCTCCCTTCTCCTCCAACCCTACTTGCTCTCTTCTATCCTATCATTTCTCCCTTCTGCTAAATCCTTCTCCCTCCTGTCTCCTGATTCTGCCTCTTCGACCCTACTCTCCTCCCTTTCCGCATCCTATGACTCACACTGTCCCCTTTCCTCTCGGCCGGCTTGGCCCTCTCCTCCTGCCCCATAGGCCCACCCACTGGGGAGCCAGGCCCAGCCAATCAGAATGAGTTTTTCCCCACAAAAGGCCAGACAGAAATACTCCTCAGTTTCATCAGCTGTCCGGGTGGCTGGTCTCAGACGATCCCACAGGTGAAAAAGCCAGATGTGGAGGTCCTGTGTTGGCGTGGTTACACGTGGTCTGCGGTTGTGAGGCCGGTTGGACGTACTGCCTAATTCTCTAAAACGACGTTGGAGGCATTACATTATCTGGCAACAGCTCTGGTGGACATTCCTGCAGTCAGCATGCCAATTGCACGCTCCCTCAAAACTTGAGATATCTGTGGCGTTGTGTTGTATGGAAAAAACGGTACATTTTAGAGTGGCCTTTTATTGTCCCAAGCACAAGGTGCACCTGTGTAATGATCATGCTGTTTAATCAGCTTCTTGATATGCCACACCTGTCAGGTGGATGGATTATCTTGGCAAAGGAGAAATGCTCACTAACAGGAATGTAAAGAAATGTGAGAAATACGGGTTTTGTGCATATGGAACATTTCTGGGATCTTTTATTTCAGCTCATGAAACATGGGACCAACACTTTACAAATCAAATCAAATCAAATGTTATTTGTCACATGCGCCGAATACAACAGGTGTAGACCTTACAGTGAAATACTTACTGACAAGCCCTTAACCAACAATGCAGATTTAAGAAAAATAAGTTTTAAGTACAAAATAGATAAGTAAGAAATAACATGGTTAAAGAGCAGCAGTAAAATAACAGTAGGGAGGCTATATACAGGCTATATACAGGGGGGACCGGTACAGAGGCTATATACAGGCTATATACAGGGGGTACCGGGACAGAGGCTATATACAGGGGGTACCGGTACAGAGGCTATATACAGGGGGTACCGGGACAGAGGCTATATACAGGCTATATACAGGGGGTACCGGGACAGAGGCTATATACAGGCTATATACAGGGGGTACCGGGACAGAGGCTATATACAGGCTATATACAGGGGGTACCGGGACAGAGGCTATATACAGGCTATATACAGGGGGTACCGGGACAGAGGCTATATACAGGGGGGACCGGTACAGAGGCTATATACAGAAGAGGCTATATACAGGGGGGACCGGTACAGAGGCTATATACAGGCTATATACAGGGGGGTACCGGGACAGAGGCTATATACAGGCTATATACAGGGGGGACCGGTACAGAGGCTATATACAGGGGGACCGGGACAGAGGCTATATACAGGCTATATACAGGGGGGACCGGTACAGAGGCTATATACAGGCTATATACAGGGGGACCGGTACAGAGGCTATATACAGGGGGGACTGGTACAGAGGCTATATACAGGCTATACAGGGGGGACCGGTACAGAGGCTATATACAGGGGGACCGGTACAGAGGCTATATACAGGCTATATACAGGGGGACCGGTACAGAGGCTATATACAGGGGGGACTGGGACAGAGGCTATATACAGGCTATATACAGGGGGGACCGGTACAGAGGCTATATACAGGCTATATACAGGGGGGACCGGTACAGAGGCTATATACAGGGGGGACCGGTACAGAGGCTATATACAGGCTATATACAGGGGGGACCGGTACAGAGGCTATATACAGGCTATATACAGGCTATATACAGGGGGGACCGGTACAGAGGCTATATACAGGCTATATACAGGGGGGACCGGTACAGAGGCTATATACAGGCTATATACAGGGGGGACCGGTACAGAGGCTATATACAGGCTATATACAGGGGGGACCGGTACAGAGGCTATATACAGGCTATATACAGGGGGGGCCGGGACAGAGGCTATATACAGGCTATATACAGGGGGGACCGGGACAGAGGCTATATACAGGCTATATACAGGCTATATACAGGGGGTACCGGTACAGAGTCAATATACAGGCTATATACAGGGGGGACCGGTACAGAGGCTATATACAGGCTATATACAGGGGGGACCGGGACAGAGGCTATATACAGGCTATATACAGGGGGGACCGGGACAGAGGCTATATACAGGCTATATACAGGCTATATACAGGGGGTACCGGTACAGAGGCTATATACAGGGGGGACCGGGACAGAGGCTATATATAGGGGGTACCGGGACAGAGGCTATATACAGGCTATATACAGGCTAATACAGGGGGACGGACAGAGGCTATATACAGGCTATATACAGGACAGGGGGACCGGGAGAGAGGCTATATACAGGCTATATACAGGGGGGACCGGGACAGAGGCTATATACAGGCTATATACAGGGGGACCGGTACAGAGGCTATATACAGGGGGGACCGGGACAGAGGCTATATACAGGGGGTACCGGGACAGAGGCTATATACAGGCTATATACAGGGGGTACCGTGACAGAGGAGGCTATATACAGGGGGGTACCGGTACAGAGGCTATATACAGGCTATATACAGGGGGGACCTGCACAGAGGCTATATACAGGCTATATACAGGGGGTACCGGGACAGAGGCTATATACAGGCTATATCGGGGTACGGTACAGAGGCTATATACAGGCTATATACAGGGGGTACTGGTACAGAGGCTATATACAGGGGGGGACCGGTACAGAGTCAATGTGTAATAACAGGGGAGGCTATATACAGGGGGGTACCGGTACAGAGTCAATGGGAATAACATAGGGAGGCTATATACAGGGGGGTCCGGTACAGAGTCAATGAAATACAGTAGGGAGGCTATATACAGGGGGACCGGTACAGAGTCAATGTATACAGGCTAGGGAGGCTATATACAGGGGGGTACCGGTACAGAGTCAATATACAGTAGGGAGGCTATATACAGGGGGTACCGGTACAGAGTCAATTGATAACAGTGGAGGCTATATACAGGGGGTACCGGTACAGAGGCTATGGGAATAACAGGTAGAGAGGCTATATACAGGGGGTACCGGTACAGAGTCAATGGGAAATAACAGTAGGGAGGCTATATACAGGGGGGTACCGGTACAGAGTCAATGGGAAATAACAGTAGGGAGGCTATATACAGGGGGTACCGGTACAGAGTCAATGGGTAATAACAGTAGGGAGGCTATATACAGGGGGTACCGGTACAGAGTCAATGTGAAATAACAGTAGGGAGGCTATATACAGGGGGTACCGGTACAGAGTCAATGGGAAATAACAGTAGGGAGGCTATATACAGGGGGTACCGGTACAGAGTCAATGTGAAATAACAGTAGGGAGGCTATATACAGGGGGTACCGGTACAGAGTCAATGTGAAATAACAGTAGGGAGGCTATATACAGGGGGTACCGGTACAGAGTCAATGTGAAATAACAGTAGGGAGGCTATATACAGGGGGTACCGGTACAGAGTCAATGGGAAATAACAGTAGAGAGGCTATATACAGGGGGTACCGGTACAGAGTCAGTGTGCGGGGGCACCGGTTAGTCGAGGTAATTGAGGTGTTGCGTTTATATTTTTGTTCAGTATACTTTTGACCAGGGCCCACAGGGATTCGGTCGAAAGTAGTGCACTATGTAGGGAACAGGGAGGCATTTGGGACTCACCCTGTGATTCATGATTGGTGACTCACACTGTGATTCATGATTGGTGACTCACACTGTGATTCATGATTGGTGACTCACACTGTGATTCATGATTGGTGACTCACACTGTGATTCATGATTGGTGACTCACACTGTGATTCATGATTGGCGACTCACACTGTGATTCATGATTGGCGACTCACCCTGTGATTCATGATTGGTGACTCACACTGTGATTCATGATTGGTGACTCACACTGTGATTCATGATTGGTGACTCACACTGTGATTCATGATTGGTGACTCACACTGTGATTCATGATTGGTGACTCACACTGTGATTCATGATTGGTGACTCACACTGTGATTCATGATTGGTGACTCACACTGTGATTCATGATTGGTGACTCACACTGTGATTCATGATTGGTGACTCACACTGTGATTCATGATTGGTGACTCACACTGTGATTCATGATTGGTGACTCACACTGTGATTCATGATTGGTGACTCACACTGTGATTCATGATTTGGGACTCACACTGTGATTCATGATTGGTGACTCACACTGTGATTCATGATTGGCGACTCACCCTGTGATTCATGATTGGTGACTCACACTGTGATTCATGATTTGGGACTCACACTGTGATTCATGATTTGGGACTCACACTGTGATTCATGATTGGTGACTCATGAGGGAAATAATGTTTTGTATTTAATGTCCTGTAAGGGAAAAGCAGAAATCTGTGTCCCAAATGGCAGCCTATCCCTTATTGGCCCTGGTCTACAGTAGTGCACTATATAAGGGAACAGGGAGGCATTTGGGACTCAGGCAATAAAGGCTACCTTATATAAAGTGCTATCCTGTGTATTGTCAGGTACTGTGGTGAGGGGCCGTTCCCAGGCGTGGCCGAGCTGAGGACCCACCAGAAGGCCCATGACGGAGAAGAGAAGCCCTACAAGTGTGAACAGTGTGGAAAGTGCTTCAGCTCCCAGGTGTTCTGTTGTATTCAGCTCCCAGGTGTTCTGTTGTATTCAGCTCCCAGGTGTTCTGTTGTATTCAGCTCCCAGGTGTTCTGTTGTATTCAGCTCCCAGGTATTCTGTTGTATTCAGCTCCCAGGTGTTCTGTTGTATTCAGCTCCCAGGTGTTCTGTTGTATTCAGCTCCCAGGTGTTCTGTTGTATTCAGCTCCCAGGTGTTCTGTTGTATTCAGCTCCCAGGTGTTCTGTTGTATTCAGCTCCCAGGTGTTCTGTTGTATTCAGCTCCCAGGTGTTCTGTTGTATTCAGCTCCCAGGTGTTCTGTTGTATTCAGCTCCCAGGTGTTCTGTTGTATTCAGCTCCCAGGTGTTCTGTTGTATTCAGCTCCCCAGGTATTCTGTTGTATTCAGCTCCCCAGGTGTTCTGTTTTTATTCAGCTCCCAGGTGTTCTGTTGTATCCTGCTCCCAGGTGTTCTGTTGTATTCAGCTCCCAGGTGTTCTGTTGTATTCAGCTCCCAGGTGTTCTGTTGTATTCAGCTCCCAGGTGTTCTGTTGTATTCAGCTCCCAGGTGTTCTGTTGTATTCAGCTCCCAGGTGTTCTGTTGTATTCAGCTCCCAGGTGTTCTGTTGTATTCAGCTCCCAGGTGTTCTGTTGTATTCAGCTCCCAGGTGTTCTGTTGTATTCAGCTCCCAGGTGTTCTGTTGTATTCAGCTCCCAGGTGTTCTGTTGTATTCAGCTCCCAGGTGTTCTGTTGTATTCAGCTCCCAGGTGTTCTGTTGTATTCAGCTCCCAGGTGTTCTGTTGTATTCAGCTCCCAGGTGTTCTGTTGTATTCAGCTCCCAGGTGTTCTGTTGTATTCTGCTCCCAGGTGTTCTGTTGTATTCAGCTCCCAGGTGTTCTGTTGTATTCAGCTCCCAGGTGTTCTGTTGTATTCAGCTCCCAGGTGTTCTGTTGTATTCAGCTCCCAGGTGTTCTGTTGTATTCAGCTCCCAGGTGTTCTGTTGTATTCAGCTCCCAGGTGTTCTGTTGTATTCAGCTCCCAGGTGTTCTGTTGTATTCAGCTCCCAGGTATTCTGTTGTATTCAGCTCCCAGGTATTCTGTTTTTATTCAGCTCCCAGGTGTTCTGTTGTATTCAGCTCCCAGGTGTTCTGTTGTATTCAGCTCCCAGGTGTTCTGTTGTATTCAGCTCCCAGGTGTTCTGTTGTATTCAGCTCCCAGGTGTTCTGTTGTATTCAGCTCCCAGGTGTTCTGTTGTATTCAGCTCCCAGGTGTTCTGTTGTATTCAGCTCCCAGGTGTTCTGTTGTATTCAGCTCCCAGGTGTTCTGTTGTATTCAGCTCCCAGGTGTTCTGTTGTATTCAGCTCCCAGGTGTTCTGTTGTATTCAGCTCCCAGGTGTTCTGTTGTATTCTGCTCCCAGGTGTTCTGTTGTATTCAGCTCCCAGGTGTTCTGTTGTATTCAGCTCCCAGGTGTTCTGTTGTATTCAGCTCCCATGTGTTCTGTTGTATTCAGCTCCCAGGTATTATGTTGTATTCAGCTCCCAGGTGTTCTGTTGTATTCAGCTCCCAGGTGTTCTGTTGTATTCAGCTCCCAGGTGTTCTGTTGTATTCAGCTCCCAGGTGTTCTGTTGTATTCAGCTCCCAGGTGTTCTGTTGTATTCAGCTCCCAGGTGTTCTGTTGTATTCAGCTCCCAGGTGTTCTGTTGTATTCTGCTCCCAGGTGTTCTGTTGTATTCAGCTCCCAGGTGTTCTGTTGTATTCAGCTCCCATGTGTTCTGTTGTATTCAGCTCCCAGGTGTTCTGTTGTATTCAGCTCCCAGGTGTTCTGTTGTATTCAGCTCCCAGGTGTTCTGTTGTATTCAGCTCCCAGGTGTTCTGTTGTATTCAGCTCCCAGGTGTTCTGTTGTATTCAGCTCCCAGGTGTTCTGTTGTATTCAGCTCCCAGGTGTTCTGTTGTATTCAGCTCCCAGGTGTTCTGTTTTATTCAGCTCCCAGGTGTTCTGTTGTATTCAGCTCCCAGGTGTTCTGTTGTATTCAGCTCCCAGGTGTTCTGTTGTATTCAGCTCCCAGGTGTTCTGTTGTATTCAGCTCCCAGGTGTTCTGTTGTATTCAGCTCCCAGGTGTTCTGTTGTATTCAGCTCCCAGGTGTTCTGTTGTATTCAGCTCCCAGGTGTTCTGTTGTATTCAGCTCCCAGGTGTTCTGTTGTATTCAGCTCCCAGGTGTTCTGTTGTATTCAGCTCCCAGGTGTTCTGTTGTATTCAGCTCCCAGGTATTCTGTTGTATTCAGCTCCCAGGTGTTCTGTTGTATTCAGCTCCCAGGTATTCTGTTGTATTCAGCTCCCAGGTGTTCTGTTGTATTCAGCTCCCAGGTGTTCTGTTGTATTCAGCTCCCAGGTATTCTGTTGTATTCAGCTCCCAGGTATTCTGTTGTATTCAGCTTAAATATGTCTAATAAAATTCCTTTAGGGCTGGCTACATGGGCATGAGCAGCGTCACTCCCAAGAGAGGTCCAAGATCTGCCCCAGCTGTGGAAAGGCCTTCAGATGCAAAGGAGACCTGAAGCTCCACATGCGGACCCACACCGGCGAGAGGCCGTACCAGTGCACCTACTGCGCCAAGCGGTTCTCTGTGAACGGAAACCTGACTATCCACATCAGAACACACACGGGGGAGAAACCTTTCCTCTGCTCCGACTGCGGCAAGGCTTTCTGCTCTGCGGGAGAGCTGCAGATCCACAGGAGAACACACACTGGGGAGAGACCGTACAAGTGCACCGTCTGCGAGAAAGGCTTCACCATGGCTAGTCAGGTGACTCTCCACATGCGGATACATACGGGGGAACGACCCTACGTGTGTCACGAGTGTGGAAAGGCATTTCGTCGCGGTGCGGAGTTGAAGACCCACATCCTGAATCACACTGGGGTGAGACCGTACCCCTGTCGTCTCTGTTCTAAGACGTACACCTGCCTCAGTCACCTGAAGAGACATTTGAAGACTCACGGGGCCCAGTCGGTGGATATGAGCAGTGGCTTGTCTGTAGCTGCTGTGTAATAGACCATTTTGAAGAGTTAACAACATGTTTTGTCAATTTAAATATTTTATTTTCTGACGGCAGCTTACGCTGCTTATATTAAGAGGTAGTTGACTGAACCCAGTAAGGATCATCTCCGTGTGACGGGGTATGTTTGGTTATTGCTACTATCAGGTTTAAGACTGTTGCTATGCTTCTAGAGCAAGACAAGTTAAATATTTATTTGCTGCAGTTCTAGGCGTTTTTATAATAATTTTGATCGTGTCTTAGATTGAAGCTTTTGGATGGCTGTGGTAGCTAGAGTTTCTGTTCATCTCACATGCCAAGTTAATCAGCAATGGAAAGTGGTTTGTTGACTAACAGAACTATTGGTTGTGGAGACATGGAGGCCTCGCCCAACCCACCTTAATTATGAGGGTATGCGATCATGTTTTTTACCCTATTTTTCAATAAACACATTTTCTGCAGAAGAAATTACTCACTTAAACTCAATTTCACACTGACTTGACCTTGGTCAAATTGTATTTTACAAAGAACGAATTATTGTTTTGAATATGTTCATTGAAATGAAAATATTGAAAATGATTTCTTGACTATTGACATTTCTATTAAGCTTCTATAATATAATACTATTTAAGAGTCCAATAACAATGTAGAAAAATAAGTTATTTATCCTCAACTTCTCTGTCTCCACTCCCATTGGATTGCACGTCGAACACAGAGTTGGGTGTATGTGGAAGCCTCTGTGTCCGACGAGGCGTTGGTCTTTGAGGAGAGCGAGCCAAAAGGGGGCATCTGAAATCAAGAACAGGGTTCAGTGAGAGAAAGACTACGGGATAATCTCAATGCATACTCCTCACCGCTTTCTCAAAACCCATTGGATGAGAAAGCCAGAGGTCCCGCCCCTCTGACCATCTCCTCCAATGAGTTTTGAGAAGGAGGTGAGGAGTATGCATTGAGATTATCCCCCTGTAACGCCCCAACGGGGACAATGGCAACCAGCGTCACCAACAGTGGTCAAAGCAGAAAAAGAAATCAGGCGATAACCGTTTTTACAGAATTGTTTCTCCTTCCATTCCTGAAAGACCCCCGGGGGGATTGAAAAACACTGTTCTAAACATCATCCAGCTAACAAGGCCGTTTTAGTACTTGTCAGTGCTGGGCTTTGTGGCAGGGCTCTTGTTGGCCATCGATGTGGGCGGTCATCTCCTTCCTGTTGGGGGTAGTGACCACACTGGACACAGCTGTAGCGCCCCCTGGTGTGCTTCCACAGAATGCAGCTGTTGAAGGACTGACCTGGGATGGGAGGGGAGGATGAACAGGGCGTGAGTCCCAATAATCTCCTTTCTCCTGAAGTGTACAATCATTCACTGCTTCCCACTAATCTAAAAGCATTGTATTGGTGGAGGCATCGGCTAGTGGGATTTTCCACCATATTTATGATACCAGTCATTTGCTTTGAAATCAGTGAGGAGAAGTGAACAAGTGCACACTTTGGGATGAAGGACAGGTAATTGGGACATGTCTCTAGGGTTATAGGGTAAATGTAGTATCATTAGTACAGTGGTTTTAGTTTGGGTCAAAGCATATGTAACCTGGGTCAAAGCATATGTAACCTGGGTCAAAGCATATGTAACCTGGGTCAAAGCATATGTAACCTAAACACCACAAAAAGCTCAAGGTTATTGACAAGGGACGAAGTGAAGGCTGGTGAACACCCCGTGGGGCGGCGCACAATTGGCCCAGCGTCGTCCAGGGTAGGGGAGGGAATGGCCGGCAGGGATGTAGCTCAGTTGGAAATAAAAAATTATGTATGCACTAACTAACTGTAAGTCGCTCTGGATAAGAGCGTCTGCTAAATGACTAAAATGTAAATGTAATGAGGAAAGGCTGACGGACACACAATGAAGCCACAAGCTCTCAGCCCTGTATTCCTGAGCCTACACTAGACAGACCTTTACTAAAACCCCTTTCAGACAAAGGTTCCACTCATTGACCTGCTTCTTTTGTCCTGCTTTCTGGTATATCTGAAAGTGGGAGGGGATTAAAAAAAAACATGGTCAAATAAAAGCCACCAAAAGACCTAGTCATGATTCCTGCATTTTCACAGACCCTGTAACCAAAATACAGGTATCAGGTCTGTGTGAATGGTTCTCTGCTTTTTTGCAGGTCAATTCATTAACACTTCCATTGTTTAACCTCTATGACTTGAAATGCACCACACACAACACCTCCCACCCGTCCAAATTAGCCAGTTACCCACTTGTCCCTACACCCAAACGAGGGCATTGCGTTCATCCACCTCTGGCCTGCTGGCTCCCCTTCCTCTGCGGAAGCATAGTTCCCGCTCAGCCCAGTCAAAACTGTTCGCTGCTCTGGCACCCCAATGGTGGAACAAGCTCCCTCACGACGCCAGGACAGCGGAGTCACTCACCACCTTCCGGAGACATTTGAAACCCCACCTCTTTAAGGAATACCTGGGATAGGATAAAGTAATCCTTCTACCCCCCCCTTTTACTCCAACCCCCCCAAATAAATAAAAAATAAAATAAAAAAACATAATGTAAAGTGGTTATCCCACTGGCTATAAGGTGAATGCACCTATTTGTAAGTCGCTCTGGATAAGAGCGTCTGCTAAATTACGTAAATGTAAATGTAAATGCTGTATGTATAAAAGGGGTATGCCAATAAATCAAATCAAATTGTATTTGTCACATGCGCTGAATACAACAGGTGTAGACCTTACCGTGAAATGCTTACTTACAAGCCCTTAACCAACAATGCCGTTTTAAGGAAAATAAGAGTTAAGAAAATATTTACTAAATAAACTAAAGTTAATTTATTTTAGTTTATTTAAATAACGCAATAAAATAACAATAATGAGGCTATATACAGGGGGTACCGGTACCGAGTCAATGTGTGGGGGTACAGGTTAGTCCAGGTAATTGAGGTAATATGTACCTGTAGGTAGGGGTAAAGTGCATTGTTGAAAAAGGACCCGGAAGCATTTCACTGTTAGTCTACACCTGTTGTTTACGAAGCATGTGACAAATTACATTTGATTTGATACCTGCAAGAAAGTGGTAAACAAGGGGATGTTTGAAAGGGGGTCAAATAAACATTGCCTTATATATATATATATATATATATTACAGGTAATATACCACATCTCCTTATATATTCTACAGGTAATATACCACATCTCCTTATATATTTTGAGGGAGGGGTCTGGGGTGCAGGGGAGGGGTATGGGGAGGGGTCTGGGGTGCAGGGGAGGGGTTTGGGATTTGAGGGAGGGGTCTGTGGTGCAGGGGAGGGGTCTGGGGTGCAGGGGAGGGGTCTGGGGTGCAGACACACACTCCAGCACAGTCGGTGGCGGCATGCACCTTTAACGTTTGTTTGCGGACCGCCATTTTATCATAGAAGAAGAAGAATTTGAGTTTGAGTAGAAAACTGTGCTAAACAGATCATCTTTGATCAAATCTGATCAGGGGGCTATGCGTTCAAATCAATACATATAGCTAGCTAGCTATATACTTTTAAACAAATTTGTCAAATCAGTAATTTTTGCTCTTGCTTACAGTCATTGCTAACGACAAACATCATTCAATACATTTACGTCATTTAGCAGACGCTCTTATCCAGAGCGACTTTACAGTTAGTGAATGCATACATTTATTTATTTTTCATACTGGCCCCCCGTGGGAATCGAACCCACAACCCTGCCGTTGCAAGCGCCATGCTCTACCAACTGAGCTACACGGGGCCAATACAACAGATGATGGAGGCATGCCGCTCCAAGATCCGTGACTAATTGCCATGCTGGTTCTACCATGAGTAGCTTGGTTCTACCATGAGTAGCTTGGTTCTACCATGAGTAGCTTGCCAGCAAATTGTAAAGTTAATTAACCTAGCTAATCAAACTGGCGCACACTACACCCAGCAAGCAGTCCTATTCTCCTCACGTTTTCTCATGTAGCTAGCTAAAACTGGCTTGGCTAGCTAGCCAGTAAATTAGCTAGCTAGCGTTAGTTAGCATGGCATTATTTAGCCCAAAGCCTAGGCCGGCAGACGGCGATATTGAGACTTTTCATCTTTAAGTCGAAAGGCATTGTATGCAGCCGTCTATACATAAAACATTCTCCATTCGGGCTGCAAAAGCGTTGATATCCTCCTTAACTCTATTTATTGTCGAGAAGGTGGAAAAAAACAGGTAAAGTATGTATACTGACTTTATGAAAGTTGAGTCCTTTAAAATGTGATCCAAGCAGAGAGCAGAGCCATAAGGACCTTCACCTTCCGCCCAAGTCTACAGCTACATCCGTCACACCTTCGCCCTGCGGCTGCCAGACCAAGCCACCATAACGGCAGCCCTGGTTTCAACCACACTGTGCTGGAGTCGCTGGAGGCTAAGGTGAATGAGGAGAAGGGAGAGGGCAGAGAGCCCTCCTAATGGGGAACCGGACATCCAGGAGGAGGAGTGTTACGGGGATGAGGGAGTTGTGCTGGGATGGAGCTGGACGAGACCTTGCTGATGGCCAGAGACATGGTCACATTCATGCTGGTGAGCTTACATGACGATGTTAAAGTGATGTTCCCTGTCAACCTGGTGCGTCTCTTCCTTCAATTACATTTACATTTTAGTCATTTAGCAGACGCTCTTGTCCAGAGCGACTTACAGGAGCAATTAGGGTTAAGTGCCTTGCTCAAGGGCACATCGACTGATTTTTCACCTAGTCGGCTCGGGGATTAGAACCAGCGACCTTTCGGTTACTGGCACAACGCTCTTAACCACTCAGCTACCTGCCACCCATACTCCTTATAGGACACATCACTGCACTCTATACTCCTCTGTAAACTGGTCATCTCTGTATACCCGTCGCAAGACCCACTGGTTGATGCTTATTTATAAAACCTTCTTAGGCCTCACTCCCCCCTATCTGAGATACCTACTGCAGCCCTCATCCTCCACATACAACACCCGTTCTGCCAGTCACATTCTGTTAAAGGTCCCCAAAGCACACACATCCCTGGGTCGCTCCTCTTTTCAGTTCGCTGCAGCTAGCGACTGGAACGAGCTGCAAAAAACACTCAAACTGGACAGTTTTATCTCCATCTCTTCATTCAAAGACTCAATCATGGACACTCTTACTGCCAGTTGTGGCTGCTTCGCCTGATGTATTGTTGTCTCTACCTTCTTGCCCTTTGTGCTGTTGTCTGTGGCCAATAATGTTTGTACCATGTTTTGTGCTGCTGCCATGTTGTTTTTCTACCATGCTGTGTTGTCATGTGGTGTTGCTGCCATGCTGTGTTGTTGTCTTAGGTCTCTCTTTATGTAGTGTTGTGGTGTCTCTCTTTATGTAGTGTTGTGGTGTCTCTCTTTATGTAGTGTTGTGGTGTCTCTCTTTATGTAGTGTTGTGGTGTCTCTCTTTATGTAGTGTTGTGGTGTCTCTCTTTATGTAGTGTTGTGGTGTCTCTCTTTATGTAGTGTTGTGGTGTCTCTCTTTATGTAGTGTTGTGGTGTCTCTCTTGTCGTGATTGGCTGCCTCCCCTCCTTGTTCGGGCAGGTTTCGGCGTTCGGCGTCACCGGCTTACTAGCTACTGCCGATCCATTTATCATCACTCCATTTGTCTTGTCTTCAATCACACACACCTGGTCCTTATTCCCTCATTAGTCATTGTATAAGTGTTCCCTCTGCTTCCTTGTCTGTGTGGGTGATTGTTTATTGTGGAGGTTAGTGAAGCTCGGTGGAGCTCGTGTATTGTGTATTGACGGGAGTATTTTCCCGTGTGCCTTATATTTTCCAGTGCGCCTGTTTTGTGCCCTGGAGTGTGTTTGACGCATTTCTGCGTAAACCTGTATTTTGCGGATTAAAGCCTGTTGTTCTGTGATTTACCCTCCTGCGCCTGACTCCTTCATCACAGTGATGTGTGTTTTGTCCTATATTTGTATTTTGAATCCCAGCCCCCGTCCCCGCAGGAGGCCTTTTGCCTTTTGGTAGGCCGTCATTGTAAATAAGAATGTGTTCTTAACTGACTTGCCTAGTTAAATAAAGGTTAAATAAATAAAAAATATATATATATTAAAAGCTGGATGACATGGAAGCGGAGGTCGCAGCCATTACATTGGGCGGATGTTCAGCGACCAACGTCCGTGTTCTGAAAGAGCTTGGAGCCAAGATGGATATTTCAGATCCCTCCAACCTGGACCCGGCTCTCCCTGACCCGGCTCTCCCGGACAGGAGGATCCAGGTCCTGGTGGATATGCACGAGATGTCCAGGCTGCTGAAGATCTCCCGGGTGTCTTCCAAATTGACAGTGGATGGAGAAGGGACTATGGCAATCTGGCAGCACCTGGAAGCCCTCCAGACCCTGAACCAAAACAAGGACAGCACCTGGAAGCCCTCCAGACCCTGAACCAAAACAAGGACAGCACCTGGAAGCCCTCCAGACCCTGAACCAAAACAAGGACAGCACCTGGAAGCCCTCCAGACCCTGAACCAAAACAAGGACAGCACCTGGAAGCCCTCCAGACCCTGAACCAAAACAAGGACAGCACCTGGAAGCCCTCCAGACCCTGAACCAAAACAAGGACAGCACCTGGAAGCCCTCCAGACCCTGAACCAAAACAAGGACAGCACCTGGAAGCCCTCCAGACCCTGAACCAAAACAAGGACAGCACCTGGAAGCCCTCCAGACCCTGAACCAAAACAAGGACAGCACCTGGAAGCCCTCCAGACCCTGAACCAAAACAAGGACAGCACCTGGAAGCCCTCCAGACCCTGAACCAAAAACAAGGACAGCACCTGGAAGCCCTCCAGACCCTGAACCAAAACAAGGACAGCACCTGGAAGCCCTCCAGACCCTGAACCAAAACAAGGACAGCACCTGGAAGCCCTCCAGACCCTGAACCAAAACAAGGACAGCACCTGGAAGCCCTCCAGACCCTGAACCAAAACAAGGACCGCACCTGGAAGCCCTCCAGACCCTGAACAAAAACAAGGACAGCACCTGGAAGCCCTCCAGACCCTGAACTAAAACAAGGACAGTCCCAAGCCTCGACTATTTGGACTGTCTGCCAGGGCATCCAGAGACCAGCGTTTTGTGGATTCCATCATCGAATCACCCCTCGGCGCCACCACAGCTCATTCCCTCCGCTTCTACAGGGACCAGCTGAAGCTGCAGGCTTTCGCAGACAGCGAACACACCGGCAGGTTCCTTGAGGTCTTCACCACGCTGACGGACATCTTGAGTGCCGCTGACACCCACCAACGAGACCTCCACGATGGGCTTCCTGTCCGAGGCCTATTACTATGTCTCCGCCCTGAGAGAGACAGGCGCTGCACCGCTCACCTCTGCCCAGATGAAAACGCCGTACTTCAGAGCTCTGGTGGCCATCAGGAGCCTCCAGGCTCTGTACGAACGGCTCGTCAAGCCCAAACCAGTCCCAGTCCCAGCTCCAGCCTGCTACACCCCAGCTCCAGTCCCAGCCCAGTCCCAGCCCCAGCCCAGTCCCAGTCCCAGCCCAGTCCCAGTCCCAGTCCCAGCCCAGTCCCAGCCCAGTCCCAGCCCAGTCCCAGTCCCACCAGCCCAGTCCCAGCCCAGTCCCAGCTCCAGCCTGCTACACCCCAGCTCCAGTCCCAGCCCAGTCCCAGTCCCAGTCCCAGCCCAGTCCCAGTCCCGTCCCAGCCCAGTCCCAGTCCCGTCCCAGCCCAGTCCCAGCCCACTCCCAGCCCAGTCCCAGCTCCAGCCTGCTACACCCCAGATTCAGCAGGGAGGAGAATGTGGCAAAAGAGCTTCCTAGGGTTAGAGGCAGATGCTTGGAATTTAGAGTGGTAGAAAGTGGCCTTAGCAGCAGAAACAGATGAAGAAAATGTAGAGAGGAGGGAGTGAAAAGATGCCAGGTCGGCAGGGAGTTTAGTTTTCTTCCATTTCCGCTCCGCTGCCCGGAGCTCTGTTCTGTGAGCTCGCAATGAGTCATCAAGCCACGGAGCTGTAGGGGGAGGACCGAGCCGGCCGGGAGGATAGGGGACACAGAGAGTCAAAGGATGCAGAAAGGGAGGAGAGGAGGGTTGAGGAGGCAGAATCAGGAGATTGGAGGGAGAAGGATTGAGCAGAGGGAAGAGATGATAGGATGGAAGAGGAGAGAGTAGTGGGAGAGAAAGAGCGAAGGTTGCGGCGGCGCATTACCATCTGTGTAGGGGTAGAGTGAGTAGTGTTGGAGGAGAGCGAGAGAGAAAAGGATACAAAGTAGTGGTCGGAGACATGGAGGGGAGTTGCAGTGAGATTAGTAGAAGAGCAACATCTAGTAAAGATGAAGTCAAGCGTATTGCCTGCCTTGTGAGTAGGGGGGGACAGTGAGAGGGTGAGGTCAAAAGAGGAGAGGAGTGGAAAGAAGGAGGCAGAGAGAAATGAGTCAAAGGTAGACGTAGGGAGGTTGAAATCCCCCAAAACTGTGAGGGGTGAGCCATCCTCAGGAAAGGAACTTATCAAGGCGTCAAGCTCATTGATGAACTCTCCAAGGGAACCTGGAGGGCGATAGATGACAAGGATATTAAGCTTAAATGGGCTAGTGACTGTGACAGCATGGAATTCAAATGAGGAGATAGACAGATGGGTTAGAGGAAAAATTGAGAATGTCCATTTGGGAGAGATGAGGATTCCTGTGCCACCACCCCTCTGACCAGATGCTCTCGGGGTATGCGAGAACACATGGTCAGACGAGGAGAGAGCAGTAGGAGTAGCAGTGTTTTCAGTGGTAATCCATGTTTCCGTCAGCGCCAGGAAGTCGAGGGACTGGAGGGTAGCATAGGCTGGGATGAAGTCAGCTTTGTTGGCAGCAGAACGGCAGTTCCAGAGGTGCCTGCCTGTCCAGGTGTGGGGTGCGTGCAGGGACCACCAGGTTAGAGAGGCAGCAGCCACGCGGTGTGGGGCGTTTGTGTAGCCTGTGCGGAGAGGAGAGAACAGGGATAGGCAGAGGCATAGTTGACAGGCTGTAGCAAAAGGCTACAATAATGCAGAGGAGATCGGAATGAAATGAACTAAACATCTGGGAAAGGAGAGAGTAGGGCCTCCCTCACCAAAACTCCCAAATCTAACTCTCCCAACTTCCACTTTAGAAATTAGAATTGTTGTAAACTACAGCGGTTCAATGTTTCAAGGAATAGACTCAACTTACTTTATTCAGCTAGCTAACTATGACGCCATAGCTAACTAGCATGCTAGCATCCAATAACACACAGTTTAGCACCAATACTTGGTTACAACAAACTACCAATAGTGTGTTAACACACTAAACAGATAATTAGTGTCCGTGTCTAGTTCCTTTCATAACGCAGCAATAATTAAACGTTGGCTAGCTAGCACAAATATATTGTATTTAGCTGCTACAGTACAGCTAGCTGGTCGTGTTGGCTAGCTAGCAATGGCTGCTGTGTTGACTTTGTTTTGAAAAACGGCGGCGCTGTGAACAAATGTAGCTGGCTAAAAGGATATTGTATATGGTTGCTACCGTTGCTAATAGCTACTCGCCAGCTAGTCCAGGAGGTGAGTTAGCTAGCTAGCTAGCTTCGTGCTACACCCGGCACCGCCGAATACAATGCTAACCTACAATAATTACATACAATAACTACCCACAACAACCCACGATGCCTACCTACAATACCTAACTACAATCTAAATACATAGTTTAAGCCTTACTCGACAAAGCCCAAACTATGTATAAAGCCAAACTTACCCGACGCCAGCTGTCTGGGTGGCAGACAAGAAGACATTGGTCTTCTGCAATCAGTAGCTGTAATTAAGTACAGTAGCTACCAACCACCTAACGTTAATGCTTCAGATAATGAGGTTAGAAAAACAGCTGAATGGTAGGTAGCTAGCTGGCTTAATTACAGGTACTCTTAAGCGTGAAATAACATTGGAAACAACTATCCACAGTTGCTAAAAGTTACCAGTAGCTACCCGCTAGCTAGCTAGCTTTATTGGTCCAGGTAGTGGGTTAGCTAGCCTCGTGCTAGCCTCGTGCTTCACCGGGCACCGCCGAATACAATACTTACCTACAATAATTACCTACAATAACTACCTAAATAAACTACCTACAATACCTAGCTACAATACCTACCTACAATCTAAATACATGGTTTAAGCTTTACTCAACACCATATAAGAAGCCAAGCTTACCACCGCTACACACTGCCACACACTACCGCTACACACTGGGTTGGTAACAGGCTGATTGGTCGGCTATTTGAGCCAGTAAAGGGGGCTTTACGGAATGACTTTTGCTTCCCTCCGAACCTGAGGGCTGATCTTGCCAATGAAAAAAATCCTTAAAGTAATTGGCAATATCAGTGGGTTTTGTGATGAATGAGCCATCTGATTCAATGGATGATGGAGCAGAGTTTGCCTTTTAGCCCAAACTTTAATTGAAGGGGCTCCAAAGCTTTTTACTATCATTCTTTATGTCATTTATCTTTGTTTCATAGTGTAGTTTCTTCTTCTTTTTATTCAGTTTAGTCACATGATTTCTCAGTTTGCAATACGTTTGCCAATCGGTTGTGCAGCCAGACTTATTTGCCATTCCTTTTGCCTCATCCCTCTCAACCATACAAATTTTCAGTTCCTCATCAATCCAAGGGGATTTCACAGTTTTTACAGTAATTTTCTTAATGAGTGCATGCTTATTAGTAACTGGAATATGCAATTTCATAAATGTGTCAAGTGCAGCGTCTGGTTGCTCCTCATTACACACCACAGACCAGCAAATATTATTTACATCATCAACATAAGGATCACTACAAAACGTTATTGTATGACCTCTACACTATTTAGGCCCAACCTTTGGAACTTTGATCAGGATTGTGAGACAGCCAAACATTTATCGTGGCGTGAGTGTGAGAGAGAGAGAGAGTGTGTGTGTGTGTGTGTGTGAGAAAGGCAGGTATATTGCACGTGTTTTACATGGTGATGTTAATTCACAAGTGTCAACTCATCCCAGTTCTGATGCTGTCTCCTCAGGTCCCCTCAGAGCCTAGAGTGCATCCCAAATAGCACCCTATGTCCTGGCTCTGGTCAACAGTAGTGCACTCTGGGCATCGCAGTGCTAGAGGCGTCACTACAGATCCGGGTTCGATTCCCGTGCTGTGTCGCAGCCCGGCCGTGACCGGGAGACCCATGAGGCGGAGCACGATTGGCCCAGTGTCGTCCGGGTTAGGGGAGGGTTTGGCCGGCTGGGATGTCCTTGTCCCATCGCGCTCTGGCGACTCCTTGTGGCGGCCGGGCGCAGTGCACGCTGACTCTGTCACCAGCTGTATGGTGCGACTGGCTTCCGGGTTAAAGCGAGCAGTGTGTCAAGAAGCAGTGCGGCTTGGCGGGGTCGTGTTTCGGTTAAAGCGAGCAGTGTGTCAAGAAGCAGGGCGGCTTGGCGGGGTCGTGTTTCGGTTAAAGCGAGCAGTGTGTCAAGAAGCAGTGCGGCTTGGCGGGGTCGTGTTTCGGTTAAAGCGAGCAGTGTGTCAAGAAGCAGGGCGGCTTGGCGGGGTCGTGTTTCGGTTAAAGCGAGCAGTGTGTCAAGAAGCAGGGCGGCTTGGCGGGGGTCAGTGTTTCGGTTAAAGCAGCAGTGTGTCAAGAAGCAGGGCGGCTTAGCGGGGTCAGTGTTTCGGTTAAAGCGAGCAGTGTGTCAAGAAGCAGTGCGGCTTGGCGGGGTCGTGTT